>NW_022096209.1:0-52365 GCF_006542625.1 Nomascus leucogenys
TTTCAACATTTTATCATTTCATCTCATCATTTCATCTCATCTCATCTTTCAATTTCATTTCAATATCATTTCATTTCATCATTTCTTTTCATTTCATCATTTCATTATTTCATTTCATTTCACCTCATTTCATTTCATCTCATTTCATCTCATCTTATTTCATCTCATCATTTCTTCTCATCTCATCTCATCATTTCACCATTTCATCTCATCATTTCATCTCATCTCACCTCATCTCACCATTTCATCTCATCATTTCATCTCATTTCATCTCATCATTTCATCTCATCCTTTCATCTCATCATTTCATGTTATCATTTCATCTCATTTCATCTCATCATTTCCTCTCATTTCATCTCATCTCACCTCAGCATTTCATCATTTCATCTCACCATTTCTTCTTATTACATCTCATCATTTTATGTCATCGTTTCATCTAATCTCAATTCAATTTCCTTTCATTATTTCATTTCATCTCACTTCATTTCATCTCATTCATTTTCTCATTTCATTACATCCATCATTTCCTCTCATCATTACATCTCATCGCATTTCATATTATTTCATCTCATCGTTGAATCTCATCATTTCATCTCACCTCATTTCATCATTTCTCATCATTCATCTCATCATTTCATCTCATCTCATCATTTCCATTTCATTATTTCATTTCATCATTTAATTTCATCATCTCATTAATTTCACCTCATTTCATTATTTTCATTTCATTTTTTCATTTCATTATGTCATTTCACTCATTACATTTCGTCAATTTCATTCATCTCATTTCATATCATCATTTCATTCATCTCATCTCTTTCCATCTCATTCATTTCATCTCATCATCTCATCAACTCATTTCATCTATCTCATTTCATTCATTCATCATTTCATCTCATCTAATATCTTCTCATCTCATTTCAATTTCATTTCATTTTTCATTTCATTATTTCATCTCATTTCATTATTTCACCTCATCTCATTTCATCTCATCACATCTCATCATTTCATCATTTTATTTCATTATTTCATCTTATTTCATCTCATCTCATTTCAATTTTATTTCAATTTCATTTCATTATTTCATTTCATCTCATTATTTCATTTCATTTCATCTCATCATCTAATCATTTCAGCTCATCATCTCATGATTTCATCTCATGATTCATCTCATCATTCATATCATCATCTCACCATTTCATTTCATCTCATGTCATTTCATCTCATTTCATCTCGTCTCATTTCATCATTACATCTCACCATTTCATCATTACATCTCATCATTTCATCATCATTTTGTCATCATTTCATGTCATCATTTCATCACATCTCATCTCATCTCATTTCATCCCATCATTTCAGCATTTCATCTCATTTCATCTCATTTCAACTCATTTTATATAATCTCATCATTTCCATTTCATTTCCATTTCATTATTCCATTTCATCATTTCATTTCATTATTTCATTTCATTATGTCATTTCATCTCATTACATTTCATCTCATCTTTTTTCATCTCATCTCATCATTTCATCATTTCATCTCGTCATTTCATCTCAGTATTTCATCGGATTTCATGTCAACATATCATGCCATCATTTCATCTCATCATTTCATCACATCTCATCTCATCATTTAATCTCATTATTTAATCTCATTTCATCTCATCATTTCGTCTCATCTCATCATTTCATCATTTCATCTCATCATTTCGTCTCATCTCATTATTTCCATTTTATTTCCATTTCATTATTTCATCATTTCATTATTTCATTTCATCTCATTTCATTATTTTATTTCATTATGTCATTTCATTTCATCTCATTACACTTCATTTCACTTCATTTCATCTCATCTCATTTCATTTCATCTCATCATTTCATCTCATCATTTCATCTCATTTCATCTCATCACATTTCATCATTTCATCTCATCATTTCATCTTATCTCATTTCAATTTCATTTCAATTTCATCATTACATTTCATAATTTCCTTTCATTATGTCATTTCATTTCATCTCATTTCATTATTTCATTTCTTTATTTCATTTCATTTCATCTCATCTCATCATTTCATCTCATTTTTCATCTCATAATTTTTCATCTCATTTCATCTCATCATTTCATCTTATCATCTCATCTCATTTCATCATTTCATCTCATCATTCATCTCATTTCATCTCATCATTTCATCTCATCATTCATCTCATTTCATCTCATCATTTTAACTCATTATTTCATCTCATCTCATCTCATTTCAATTTCATTTCATTATTTCATGTCATTTCATTATTTCATTTCATTTCATCATTTCATCTCATTTCATCATTTTATCCATCATCTCATCATTTCATCTCATTTCATCTCATCTCCTTTCAATTCCTTTTCAATTTTGTCATTTCGTCTCATCATTTCAACTCACTGTTTCATCTCAAAACTTCATCTTATCTCATGTCATTATTTCATCATTTCATCTCATCATTTCATCTCATATCAAGTCATCTGATCATTTCATCTAACTGAAATGATGTAATGGAATCATGAAATGAAATGGATAGGATGCCCTCAGTGATGTTAAATTTAAAAATTGTTTGTTTTCATGTATTCATTTTTATATTTATATGTATTTATATTTATATTTACTTATATTTAATTTTACTTATTTTTATTTATATTTTTACTTATTTCTTTATTTATAGACAAGGTCTTGTTCTGTTGCCTAGGCTGGAATGCAGTGATGCATTCACAGTTCACTGCAGCCTTGAGCAAACCTCCCACCTCAGCCTCCTAGGTAGCTGGGACCACAGGTGTGCACCACCACACCTGCTTAATATTTTATTATTTGTAGAGAAGGAGGCTTGCTATGCTGCCCAGGCTGGTCTCAAACTCCTGGGCTCAAGCAATTCTCCTGCTTTGGCATCCCAAAATGCTGGGATTACAGACATGAGCCACAGTGCCCAACCTATTTATTTATTTATTTATTTATTTATTTATTTATTTATTTAATAAAGACAAGGTCTCACTATGTTGCCCAGGCTGGTCTTCAACCCCTGGCCTCAAACGATTCTCCAAACTTGGCCTCTCAAAATGTTGGGATTACAGGTATGAGCCACCATGCCTAGCCTAAAAATAGTATTATATTTTAGTATTATATAATTTTCAATTAGGTAATAGGAATATTCTGTACAGGAAATATACCCTTAATTACATAGGCATAAACATTTGTTACACTGAGAAGAATCTAATAGAGCTAAAAATAAAAATTAATTTGGAAAGGTCATTAGATACTCATACATTCTTACACTTAACACATTCTTTCACATATTCATATATTCTTTTAACAGTATCAATGGTTTAGAGTTATGCATACAAAACCATGACCTATATGTAATACAACGAATAACAGGCTAATAACTAATAACTAATACAACTAATAATTACAATTCAAGGAATATTATATACAAATCTTTAACTTCTCATCATCAGATTTTGTTTTTTTCCTTTCTGTTTTGGCAGATACTATGAACACAACGTTCAATGCACAGACACTATGGAGCCCTTACTAAGCATAAAGTACCGTGAAAGGCCCGGGCTAGGACAGAACTGAGACAGGGCCAGGGATATGACAGAACTGGGGCAGGGTCATGGCCAGAGAAAAACCAGGGGCAGGGTCACAGACAGGGACACAACAGGACCAAGGCCAGGGCCAGAAACAGGGCAGAACCAGGGCGAGGGCAGGGGCATGGCAGGGCAAGGGCCATGGCAGGATCAGGGCCAGGAGAAGGCCAGGGCAGGGCTTGGGTAGCACAGGGCCAAAGGCAGGGCAGGGTCAGAGTAGAGGAAGGAATGGGCCAGGGTATGGAAGGGCAGGGACAGGGAGGTCCAAGGCCAGAGAAGGATCATGGAAAAAACATGGCCAGGGAGGATCCAGGGCAAGGGCAAGTCCACGGCAGAACCAGAGCCAGGGCAGGCCAAAAGCAGGGCCAGGGCAGGGCAAGGCCAGGGTAGGGCAGGGCCAGTGTAGGGTGAGGGTAGGGCCAGGGCAAGTTCAGGGCCAGGACAGGACTAAGATAGCACAGGGCCAAGGCAGGGCCAGGGCAGGGCCTGGGGCTTGTCAGGTCCAGGGCCAGGGTTAAGGCTGGGCCAGGGACAGGGCCAGAGCAAGGGCAGGGCCACGGAGAAGGCAGAACCAGAGAGGATCCAGAGCAAGGTCAGGGACAAGGCAGAACCAGGACCAGGACAAGGCAAAGCCAAGGCAAGGCAGGGCAAGGCCAGGGCAGGGCAAGACCAGGGAAGGGCAAGGCCAGGGTAGAAAAGACCAGGGTAAGGCCAGGCCAGGGTAGGAGAAGGCCATGGTAGGGCCAAGGCCAAGGCAGGGCAGGGCTAGGGTAGCACAAGGCATGGCCAAAAACAGGGCAGGGTCATAGCAGTGGCAGGACTAGCAACAGGGCCAGGACAAGCGCTGGACCAGGGCATGGTGGGGACAATACAGGGCCAGGACAGAGGATGGCAAGGCAGGTCCAGGGCCATTTCATGGACTCGGTAGGCCTGGGGTCAGGACAGGGCAGGGGAAGGGCAAGGCCAGGGAGAAGGCAGGGCTGGGGCCAAGGCAGTGCCAGGGTAGAGTAGGAACAGTGATGGGCCAATGCAGGGTAAGGGCAAGGCCAGGGCATGGAAGAGCAGGGAACGACCAAGGAAGGGCCAGGAGAGGCCAGGGCAAAGTCAGGGCCAGAAAAAGTGTACGGCTGGGGCCAGGGATATGGTAAGACCAGGGCTGGGCCCAGGCTGGGACACGCAGGGCAGAGTAGGGAATGACCAGGGAAGGCCCAGGAGAGGGCCAGGGCAAGGTCAGGGCCAGAAAAAGGGTACGGCTGGGGCCAGGAATATGGTAAGACCAGGGCTGGGCCCAGGCTGGGACACGCAGGGCAGAGCATGGCCTGTGCAATGCAGGGCCAGAGCCAGGCCATAGAGAGAGTAAGGCAAATGCCAAGGCAAGGCTAGGGTAGTGCCAGGGCTTAGGCAAGGTCAGGGAATGTCCAGGGCTGAGTCAAGGCTACAACCAATACAGGGCAAAGGCCAGGGCAGATCTAGGGCACAAGCAGGCAGGCTAGGGCATGGCAATGGCAAGACCAGGCCATGGCAGGGCCAGCCCAGGATAGAACAGGGCACAGGCAGGGCAGGGCCAGGGCCACGGCTGGGGCAGCAAGGACCAGGACCAGGGTGCAGGCCAGGGCAAATGTATGGCCAGGACAGAGGTAGGGCCAGGGCCAGGGTCCATGCCAGTGCCAGCACCTGTCCAGGGCAGAGGCAGGGCCATGGCCAGGTCTAGGATAAGGCTGGGGCAGGGCCAAGGCCTGGGTCAGGGTCAGCAGAAGACCAGGACAGAGCCAGGGGAGGGACAGGGCCATGGCAGGATCAGGGTCAGGAACAGGGGTCAATGCTGGGCCAAGGACACAGATAGGACCAGTTCTGTGCTAGGGCCAGTGTGAGGGCCAAGGCAGGGTCAGGGCAGGGCCAAAGGGAGGCAGGGCCAGGATAGGGTGGAGCAGGTCCAGGGGTAGCACAGAGTTAAGTCAGGGCATGACCAACCAGGGCAGGTCTATGGCTGGGGCCGGGGCAGGGCCAAGGCAGTGGCAGCTCCAGGGCAGGGCCAGGGTTAGGGCCACGGACATGTCCAAAGCCAGTGCCAGGGCAAGGGCAAGGGCAGGGGCAGGGCCAGGGTCATTAAGAACCAGGGACAAGGCCAGGCCCAGAGCAGGGCCAGGACAGGTACCTGGCAGGGCTACAGTCTGGGACAGGGCCATGGCAGGGCCAGGGTCAGGGCCACAACCAGGTCTGTGCTATGGCCAGGTCCAACACAGTGCCCAGGTGAGGCTAGGGTGAAGGCCAAGATAGGGCCAGGGCAGGGTCAAAGCCAGGCTAGGGCCAAGGCAGGGCCGTGGCAGGCAAGGCATGGCCAGGAAAACCTAGGGCCAAGACAGGGCAGGGCCAGGCCAGTGCCAAGACCTGGGCAGGGTCAGGGAACAGCCAGGGAAGCGCCAGGGCCAGGGCCATGGCCATGACCTGGGCAGGACCAGGTTCGGGGCAGGGGCAAAACAAGGGCAAGGACAGTGCAGGTTCGTGGCATAGCCAGGGTCCAGGAGAGTGTCAGGGCAGGGCCAAGGCAGTGTCTGGGCCATGGTAAGACCAGCAACAGGGCTGGGGCTAGGCCAGTGACAGGACCAGAGTCAGGGCAAGGGCCAGGGCCAGGGGAGAACCAGGGCAAGGTCTCAAGCAGGGAACGGCCAGGGACAGGACAGGTCCATGGCAGGGCCATGACAGGGCCATAGGCTGCGTTAGGGCAAGGCAGGGCCAGAGCAAGCTAAGGGTCAGGGCCAAGGCCAGGGTAGGGACAGGGCAAGAAATATGGCAGGACCAGGGGCAATGCCAAGGCCAGAGCTGGGCCAGGGCTGAGCCAGGGCTGAGTCAGGGTAGGGCAGGGCAGGGCATGGTATGGCCAGTGCAGGACAGGACAAGAGCTGGTCCACAGAGAGAGCAGCGCTGATGCCAAGAAAGAGCAAGGCTAGTGCCAAGGCTGAGACAGTGTCAGAACACGTCCAGGGCAGGGCCGTGTCCAGGGCAGGGCCGTGGCCAGGGCCAGAACCGAGCCAGGGCACAGCCAAGGCAGGGTAGGGCAGGGAAATGGCACGGCCAGGTCAGTACTGGGACAGGGCAGAGAAGGGCAAGGTGATGGTAGGGGCAGGGGAGGGACAGGCCAAGGCATGCCATGAACCTGTGCTGGCCTGGCCTTGTCTCTGGCCCTGGCTCTAGCCCTGCCCCTTGTCCTGACCCTGGTTCTGTCATGGCACTGGCCCTGCCAATGGTCATGGTCCTGCTCCTGTTCTGGCCTTGACCTGGCCTTGGACACGTCCTGGCCCTGCTTTGGCCCATCCCTGCCCAGGCCCCACCATGGGCCGGCATGTTCTGCCCTCTCCTGGCACTGACCTTGCCCTGTCATGGCCCAGTGGTGCCATTGCCCTGCCTTACCCTGCACATGGCCAGTGCCAGGGCAAGACCAGGGCAGGGATAGGGTAGCACAGGGCCAAGACGGGGTCAGAATGGGACCAGAGCAGGACAGGGCTGAGACAGTCCAGGTAACAGTAGGGCAGGTACAGGGCAAGGCAGGGCAGTACAGGGCCAGATCCACAGCAGGGGCAGGGGAAAGCCAGTCCCATTGCCAATGCACCGGCCCTCCTTACAAGGTTCCTACCACGTGGCCACTGCTGCAGCCCATCCATCACTGTAAACCTGACCCCCAACCCTGGCTGCAGCCACCTGCCCTCCTAGCATGGTCACTCTCCTACTGCTCCGGTGCACTGCGGTCTCTGTCGCTGCCACCCACCTGCAATGAGGCGAGCCATGGTGTTGCAGGCTATAGGTGTCTCCTCCTCCTCCTGGCATGGAGCAGCTGGGCGGGCAAAGACAGAAAAGCCTAGAGGAAGATGTGAGGGGTGGAAGGGTTAGAGCCTCAACATGTCATGCCGGCCACTGGGTGGCAGGGGCCAGTTTCAGCAAAGGCACTCACACCCACCCTCTAAAGTCCAGCCTCTCCTTTTGGCCCAAGCTAGCTAGGAACTGGGGTCTGGGGTGGGTGTGGAGACACCACAGCACCCTGTTCCCCACTCCACAGGAACCATTGGCCCCACCGGGGCTGCACTCCTCGGGGAGCAGGAGAAGCAGACAAATTCAGACGCAGCCAGCCCTCCACACCCAGGTGCCAATTCCTGTACCAGACGTCTCCACGCACAGGGCCCTGTCCCCTGTGGTGTCCCCAGGGGTGCCTCACAGCCTCTGAGGCACAGACTCAGAGTGCACAGGCCCAGGTGTGGGGGCTCTGCCATGCTCAGGATTCCCACGCAAACGCTATGCGCTTGCCGCACTCCAGTATGACCAAGAGTAGGTCGGCCTCTGGAGTGTGGAGTCAGGGAGAGGAGAGCCACTCCTTCCTTGGATGCCAACTCTGCTGACTGCCACCAGCAGTGCAGTCCCTGATAGCAACGAACTCGCCCCCTCTCCACAGCTACTCCTGCCCTAAATAGTGCCCCCCACCTCCATCCCCCAATGCTGCCAGTAGCATATACCCGATAGTGCCCTAACCTGTCCTCCTCCATGGGCATTGCAGCCCCAGAAAGCGCCCATAATCCACCCTCCCTGCCGTGGGCAGTGCAGCCCTGTACAGTGCTACCAACCAGTACCCCTAATGCAGGCAATGACACCCTGGATAGCACCCCCAACCCACCCCACACTGCGAAAGGTGCAGCCCTGGATAGCCCCTGTCCTACCACTCTGGTCATGCTGTAGTCTCTGTCACCGCCACCACCAACCACAGTGAGGCAAGCCAGTGGGACATAGGCTCCAGCACCCAGCAGCCAGGCAGGGAGCAGCTCTCGCTGATGGCCCGCTCCTACCACTCCCACCACGCTGCTGTCTCCGTGGCCGTCTTCTTTGACTACAAAGGAATGAAACTAGGTATCAATAAGAAGAGTAACTTTGGAAACAATACAATCACAGGGAAGTTAAACACTACTCTCCTGAATAAATGACTGGTGGGTCAATGAAGATACTAAGACAGAAATTCAAAGATTTCATGAAACAAAGGGTAATAAAAACACAATATACCAAAATTGTTACACAGAAAGCAGGACAAAGGCAGAGATTTAAAGCTATAAGTCTACCATCCAAACAAAATAAAAACTTCAAATAAACAATACATCTTAAAGAACTAGTATAGTAAGAACAAACTAAACCAAAAATAAGAAAATAAATAAGATCGTAGCAGAAATAAAATTGAAATAAAATCACACAAGATTAAACGAAAAGTTGGTTTTCTGGAAACTAAACAAAATTGACAAACTTTTAACCAGGCTAACTAAAAAAAAAAAAAGAGACAAGATTCAAATAAATAAAATCAACAGATGAAAAAAAGGAGACATTACAACTGTTACTTCAGAAATTCAAAGGATCACAACTGGCTATTATATGCCAATAAATTGGAAAGCCTAGTAGAAATTGGCAAATTCCTAGATGCATACAACTTACTTATGTTGAACAATGAAAACATCCAAGACCAGAACAGACTGGTAACAAGTAATGAGATCGAAGCCATCAGAAAAAGTCTCCCGGTAAAGAAAAGCCCAGCAACTGATGTCTTCACTGCTGATGGCTTCACACCAAACAATTTAAAGACCTAGTACCAACCCTACTCAAACTATTTGGAAAAACAGGAGGGAATACTTCCAAACTTATTCTTTGAGACCATTATTACTGTGATACCAAAATCAGACAAAGGCATCAAAGAAGGAAACTACAGGCTAGTATCTCTAATACTGATGCAAAAATCCTCAACAAAATACCAGTGAATCAAATTCAGTAATACATAAAAAAGATAATTCATCATGATCAAGTGGGATGTATGGCTGGGATGCAGGGGTCACTCAGCATACAATGTGATACATCACGTCAACCAAATAAACGACAAAAGCAGTATGATCATGTCAACTGAAACTGAAAAAGCATTTGATGAAATTAAATATACCTTCATGCTATAAATCCTCAAAAAAATGGGTACAGAAGAAACACACTGCAATATAATAAAAACTACAAGAAAGACACCCACAGCTAGAATCAGATGGAATGGGGAAAAATGGAAAGCTTTTCCTCCAAGATCTTGAACATGATATGCCCACTGTCACCACTGTTGTTTAACATAGTACTGGAAATCCCAGCTAAAGCAATCAGTGCAGCACCTGACATGGCCCCCAACCCACCCTGCCCCCTGCCACCAGCAGTGTAGACCCCCCGCAACAGCACACCCAAGACACCCAAACCGCCCTGCCTCCCCGCACCACGGGCATTGCAGCACCTCAAGCGCCCTCAACCCAAAACTGCCACCCCCCATGCAGCCACGCAGTGCAGCCCCGGATAGCACACTTAGCCCACCTCACTATTGCCAGCAATACAGTCTGGGATAGTGTGCGCAACCGGCTCCCCGCCGAGGGCATTTCCATCAAGATGGAAATGTAAAAAATTTCTTTGAACTGGATGACACAACCTATCAAGACCTCTGGGATACAGCAAAGACAGTTCTAAGAGGAAAGTGTGTAGCCCTAAACACCTATGTCAAAAAGTCTGAAAGAGCACAAACAGACAATCTAAGTTTGACAGTAAGGCCATAGTTACCAAAACAGCCTGGTACTGGTTGAAAAATAGGCATATAGACCAATGGAACAGAAGAGAGAACCCAGAAATTAACCCAAATACAGCCAACTGATCTTCGATAAAGGAAACAAAAACATAAAGTGGGGAAAGGACACCCTTTTCAACCATGATGTTGGGATAATTGGCGAGCCACATGAAGGGGAATAAAACTTAGCACACCTCACCTTATAGAAAAATCTACTCAAGATGGATTAAGAACTTAAATCTAATTCCTGAACTATAAAAATTCTAGAATATAACACTGGATAAACACTTCTGGACATTGACATAGGCAAGCATTTCATGACCAAGAACCCAAATGCAAATGCAATGAAAACAAAGATAAAACGCTGGGACTTAATTAAACTAAAGAGCTTTTGCACGGCAAAGGGAAGAGTCAGCAGAGTAAATAGACAACCCACAGAGTGGGACCCCTGACCATGACTCTGACCCCTGACCCCTAACCCTTAACCCTAACCCCTAACCCCAACCCTCACCCTCACGCAACCCTAACCTCTAATCCCTAACCCCTAACCTCTCTTAACCCCTAACTCTGACCCCAACCCCTATATCCAACCCCAAACACTAAACTTAACACCTAACCTCTAACCCTAACGACAACCTTAACCCTAGGTTCGCTACTACGTTTGTACTGACTATGTCAACCTTGATTATTATGATCGCTGTCTTAGGACTGCATGGCAGCGAGGGGATTGCGAATCTTATATTAATATTTTTGTATTGAGGCAGTGCATAGCATTACAGGTGCTTCTTACATGAGCAATGGGGGTGTCATATTTTGGGTGTCACGTCTGCATTACGAATGCTGCATTTGTCTTCCGAGGCTGCGGTGTGGATCTCGCATTGCGGCCGCCTCACAATGGCTGGGGAGAACCTCGGTGGGCAGGATTCAGAGGGGCTTTTGGTTTCCCGTTTTCCACACTGAACCCTTCTATAACTGGTCTCTGACCTTGATTAGTCAGGGCTGCAAACAGGAAGGATTTTACTCACTGTCGATGCGGCCCGGAGTTGTCCCAAAGCGAGGCAGTGTCCACAAGGTCTGTGCTGAGGAGAACGCTGCTCTGCCTTCGCGGTGTCTCCCGGGTCTGTGCTGAGTAGAACGCAGCTCCGCCCTCGCGGTGCCGCCGGCCCGCCCGGGTCTGTGCTGAGCAGAACACTGGTCTGCCTTCGCTGTTCCTCCAAAGTCTGTGCAGAGGAGAACTCAGCTCTGCTCTCGCGATGCTCTGGGGGTCTGCGCTGAGGAGAACAGAGCTCCGACCTCACAAAGGCACAGCGCCAGCGCAGGCGCGGGGCGGGAGCGGGGGGGGGGGGCGGGGGGCGCGCGCACAGCGCTGGCGCAGGCGCGGGGGTGGGGGCGCACGGCGCCGGCGCAGGCGCGGTGTGGGGCGGGGGGGGGGTGGGGCGCACGGCGCCGGCGCAGGCGCAGAGGGGGCGCACAGCGTGCATCGCGAGGGCCGAGCTTAATTCTCCTCTGCACACGCTTTGGAGGTACAGTAAGGGCGGACCAGCGTTCTCCTCAGCACAGACGCAGGCGGGCCGGCGGCACCGCGAGGGCGGAGCTGCCTTCTGCTCAGCACAGACCCGGGAGACACCGCGAAGGCAGAGCAGCGTTCTCCTCAGCACAGACCTTGGGGACACTGCCTCGCTTTGGGACAACTCGGGGCCGCATCGACAGTGAGTAAAATCCTTCCTGTTTGCAGCCCTGAATAATCAGGGTCAGAGACCAGTTAGAAGGGTCAAGGTGGAAAACGGGAAAGCAGAAGCCCCTCTGAATCCTGCCCACCGAGGTTCTCCCCAGCCATTGTGAGGCGGCCGCAATGCGAGATCCACACCGCAGCCTCGGAAGACAAATGCAGCATTCGTAATGCAGATGTGACACCCAAAATATGACACCCCCATTGCTCATGGAAGAAGCACCTGTAATGCTAATGCACTGCCTCAATACAAACATACTAATATAAGATTTGCAATCCCCTCGCTGCCATGCAGTCCTAAGACAGCGATCATAATAATCAAGGTTGACATAGTCAATACAAACGTAGTAGCGAACCCAGGGTTAAGGTTCTTATTAGGATTAGGGGTTAGGTGTTAAGTTTAGTGTTTGGGGTTGGAGATAGGGGTTGGGGTCAGAGTTAGGGTTAGGAGTCAACGTTTAGAGTTAGGGGTTAAAAGAGATTAGGAGTTAGGGGTTAGGGTTGCGTTAGGGTGAGGGTGAGGGTTGGGGTTAGGGGTTAGGGTTAAGGGTTAGGGGTTAGGGTTGGGGTTAGGTGTCAGGGGTCAGGGTCAGAGTCAGGGTCAGGGGTCCGGGTCAGAGTCAGGGTCGGGGTCCCACTCTGTGGGTTGTCTATTTACTCTGCTGACTCTTCCCTTTGCCGTGCAAAAGCTCTTTAGTTTAATTAAGTCCCAGCTATTTATGTTTGTTTTTATTGCATTTGCATTTGGATTTTTGGTCATGAAATCCTTGCCTATGCCAATGTCTAGAAGGGCTTATCCAGTGTTACCTTCTAGAATTTTTATAGTTCAGGAATTAGATTTAAGTTCTTAATCCATCTTGAGTAGATTTTTCTATAAGGTGAGAGGTGAGAATCCAGTTTTATTCCCCTACATGTGGCTCGCCAATTATCCCAACATCACGTGTTGAAAAGGGTGTCCTTTCCCCACTTTATGTTTTTGTTTACTTTGTCGAAGATCAGTTGGCTGTGAGTATTTGGGTTAATTTCTGGGTTCTCTCTTCTGTTCCATTGGTCTATGTGCCTATTTTTAAACCAGTACCAGGCTGTTTTGGTAACTATGGCCTTATTGTCAAACTTAGATTGTCTGTTTGTGCTCTTTCATGCTTTTTGACATAGGTGTTTAGGGCTACACACTTTCCTCTTAGCACTGCCTTTGCTGTATCCCAGAGGTCTTGATAGGTTGTGTCATCCAGATCGAAGAAATTTTTTACATTTCCATCTTGATGGAAGTGCCTTCGGCAGGGAGCTGGTTGGGGGCACTATCCCAGACTGTATTGCTGGCAACAGTGAGGTGGGCTAAATGTGCTATCCGGGGCTGCACTGCGTGGCTGTGGCTGGGGTGGTGGCGATTTTGGGTTGAGGGTGCTATGGGGTGCTGCAATGCCCATGGTGCGCGGAGGCAGGGTGGTTTGTGTGTCTTCGGTGCGCTATTGTGGGGGTCTACACTGCTGGTGGCAGGGGGCAGGGTGGGTTGGGGGCCATGTCAGGTTCTGCACTGATTGCTTTAGCTGGGATTTCCAGTACTATGTTTAACAACAGTGGTGACAGTGGGCATCCTTATCATGTTCAAGATCTTAGAGGAAAAGCTTTCCATTTTCCCCCATTCCATCTGATTCTAGCTGTGGGTGTCTTTCCTGTATTTTTTATTATGTTGCGGTGTGTTTCTTCTGTACCCGTTTTTTTGAGGATTTACAGCATGAAGGCATGTTGAATTTCATCAAATGCTTTTTCAGTTTCAGTTGACATGATCATACTGCTTTTGTCGTTTATTTGGTTGATGTGATGTATCACATTGTATGCTGAGTGACCCCTGCATTCCAGGGATACATCCCACTTGATCATGATGAATTATCTTTTTAATATATTATTGAATTTGAATCACTGTATTTTGTTGAGGAATTTTGGATCAATATTCGAGATACTGGCCTATAGTTTCCTTCTTTGATGCCTTTGTCTGATTTTGGTATCACAGTAATAATGGTCTCAAAGAATAAGTTTAGAAGTATTCCCTACTGTTTTTCCAAATAGTTTGAGTAGGATTCATACTAGGTCTTTAAATTGTTTGGTGTGAAACCATCAGCAGTGAAGACATCAGTTCCTCGGCTTTTCTTTACCGGGAGACATTTTCTGATGGCTTCAATCTCATTACTTATTACCAATCTGTTCTGGTCTTGGATGTTTTCATTGTTCAACGTAAGTAGGTTGTATGCATCTAGGAATTTGCCAATTTCTACTAGGCTTTCCAATTTATTGGCATATAGTAGCCAGTTATGATCCTTTGAATTTCTGAAGTAACAGTTGTAATGTCTCCTTTTTTAATCTGTTGATTTTATTTATTTGAGTCTTGTCTCTTTTTTCTTAGTTAGCCTCGTTAAAAGTTTGTAATTTTGTTTAGCTTTCCAGAAAACCAACTTTTCGTTTAATCTTGTTTGTTTTTTATTTCAATTTTACTTCTGCTACCATCTTACTTATTTTGTTATTTTTGGTTTAGTTTGTTATTACTTTACTAGTTCTTTAAGATGTATTGTTTATTTGAAGTTTTTTTTTGTTTGGATGGTAGGCTCTTATAACTATAAATCTCTGCCTTTGTACTGCTTTCTGTGTAACAATATTGGTATACTGTGTTTTCATTACCCTTTGTTTCATGAAATTTTTGAGTTTCTGTCTTAATATCTTCATTGACCCACTAGTCATTTATTCAGGAGGGTAGTGTTTAATTTCCCTGTGATTGTATTTTTTCCAAAGTTACTCTTCTTAATGATACCTATTTTCATTCCTTTGTAGTCAAAGAAGATGGCCACGGAGACAGCAGCGTGGTAGGAGTGGTAGGAGCCGGCCATCCGCGAGAGCTGCTCTGTGCCAGGCTGCTGCTTGCTAGAGCCTGTGGCCCACTGGCTTGCCTCACTGTGGTTGATGGTGGCAGTGACAGAGACTGCAGCACGACCAGAGTGGTAGGACAGGGGCTATCCAGGGCTGAACCTTTCGCAGTGTGGGGTGGGTTGGGGGCGCTATCCAGGGTGTCATTGCCTGCATTAGGGGTACTGGTTGGTAGCACTGTACAGGGCTGCACTGCCCACGGCAGGGAGGGTGGGTTATGGGCGCTTTCTGGGGCTGCAATGCCCATGGAGGAGGACAGGTTAGGGCACTATCGGGTATATGCTACTGGCAGCATTGGGGGATGGAGGTGGGGGGCACTATTGAGGGCAGGAGTAGCTGTGGAGGTGGGGCGAGTTCGTTCCTATCAGGGACTGCACTACTAGCGGCAGTCAGCAGAGTTGGCATCCAAGGAAGGAGTGGTTCTCCTCTCCCTGACTCCACACTCCAGAGGCCGACTTACTCTTGGTCATACTGGAGTGCAGCAGGCACTCAGCGTTTGCGTGGGTATCCTGAGCATGCAGAGCCCCCACACCCACCGTGGTTCCTGGGCCTGTGCACTCTGAGTCTGTGCCTCAAAGGCTGCCAGGCACTCTTGGGGACACCACAGGGGACAGGGCCCTGTGCATGGAGGCGTCTGGAACAGGAATTAGCACCTGGGTGCGGAGGGCTGGCTGGGTCTGAATTTTTCTGCTTCTCCTGCTCCCCGAGGAGTGCAGCCCTGGTGGGACCAATGGTTCCTGTGGAGTGGGGAGCTGGCTGCTGTGGTGTCTCCAGCACCCAGCCCAGACCCCAGTTCCTGGCCAGCTTTGGCCAAAAGGAGAGGCTGGACTTTGGAGGGTGGGTGTGAGTGTGTGTTCTGAAACTGGCCCCTGCCACCCAGTGGCTGGCATGACAAGTTGAGGCTGTAACCCTTCCACCTTTCGCATCTTCTTCTAGGCTCCTCTGGCTTCGCCTGCCCAGCTGCTCCGTGCCAGGAGGAGCAGAAGGAGACACCTAGGGCTTGCGACAACACGGCTAACCTTGCTGCGGGTGGGTGGCAGCGACGGAGACTGCATTGCGCTGGAGTGGTAGGAGAGTGGCTGCACTAGGAGGACACGTGGCTGCAGCCAGCGTTGAGGGTCAGGCTTACAGCAATGGACTGGCTGCAGCAGTGGCCAGGTGGTAGGAGCCTTGTGGGGAGGGCCGTTGCATTGGCAATGAGCCTGGCTTTGCCCTGCCCCTGCCGTGGATCTGGCCCTGTACTGCCCTGCCTTGCCCTGTACCTGCCCTACTGTTACCTGGACTGTTTCGGCCCTGTCCTGCTCTGGTCCCATCCTGACCCTGTCTTGGCCCTGTGCAACCCTATACCTGCCCTGGTCTTGCCCTGGCACTGGCCCTGCCAGTAGTCATGGTCCTGCTCCTGTTCTGGCCCTGACCTGGCCTTGGACATGTCCTGGCCCTGCTTTGTCCCATCCCTGCCCTGGCCCCACCATGGGCCTGCCTGTTCTGCCCTCTCCTGGCACTGACCTTGCGCTGTCATTGCCCAGTGGTGCCATTGCCCTGCGTTACCCTGTGCTGCTTGTGCCTTGGCCCCGCTTGGTGCTGGCTGCTCCCTGGACCTGCCCTGACCCTGCCTTGGCTTTTGCCCTGCCCTCACTATGGCCTGGTCCTGGCCCTAGCTCTGGCCCTGCCATATCCCTGGCCCTGCCCTTATCCCGGCCCTGCCCCTGCTGCTGCCCTGTCCCTGGCCTGGAACCTGGTCCTGCGAAGGACCTGCCCTGACTCTGCCATGGCCCTGGCCCTGCTTTGCCTTGGTCCTGGCCCAGACCCAGAACTTTCCTGCCTCTGCCCTGGCCCTTCCCTGGCCCTGAGCTGGCAGTGGTCTGCCCCTCATCTTGCCATCATCCTGCCCTTCTGTGCTCTGGGTGTGTCATCACCCTGCCCTGGCCCTACTCTGCCTTTCACCCTGCCCTGGCCTTACCTTGGCCCTCACCCTAGCCTTCACTAGGCCCTGCTCAGGACCTGGCCCTAGAACAGACCTGACCCTGACCCTGGCCCTGGTCTTCGTCCTGCCATAGCCCTGGCCCTGAAGTGGACGTGGAGGTGTCCTGGCCCCAGCGTCACATGGCTCTGCCTTGTCCTGTCCCTGCCCTGCCCCTACCATCACATTGCCCTGCTCTGCCCTGTCCCAGTACTGACCTGGCCATGCCATTTCCCTGCTGTACCCTGCCTTAGCTGTGCCTTGGCTCAGTTCTGGCCCTCGCCCCGGCCCTGCCCTGGACACGCTCTGACACTGCCTCAGCCTTGGCCCTAGCCTGGCTCTTTCTTGGCATCAGCCCTGCTCTCTCTGTGGACCGGCTCTTGTCCTGTCTTGCACTGGCCATACCATGCCCTGCCCTGCCCTACCCTGACTCAGCCCTGGCCTAGCCCTGACCTTGGCATTGCCCCTGGTCCTGCCATATTTCTTGCCCTGTCCCTATCCTGGCCTTGGCCCTGACCCTTTCCTTGCTCTGGCCATGCCCTTGCCCTAACCCAGCTGCTGGCCCTGTCATGGCCCTGCCCTGGACCTGTCCTGGCCCTGGCCCTTCCCTGCTTGAGACCTTGTCCTGGTTCTCCCCTGGCCCTGGCCCTACCCTGACCTTGCACTGCTCTGGCCCTTGCCCTGACTATGGTCCTGTCACTGGCCTAGCCCCAGCCCTGTTGCTGGTCTTACCATGGCCCAGACCCTGCCTTGGTCCTGCCCTGACACTGTCCTGGTCCCTGGCTGTGTCAAGAACCTGCACTGTCCTTGCCCTTGTTTTGCCCCTGCCCTGAACCTGATCCTGCCCAGGTCATGGCCATGGCCCTGGCCCTGGCCCTGCCTTGGCTGTTCCCTTGCCCTGCCCAGGTCTTGGCACTGGCCTGGCCCTGCCCTGGCTTGGTCCTATGCTTTCCTCACCCTGCCTTGCCCGCCATGGCCCTGCCTTGGCCCTAGCCTGGCTTTGACCCTGCCCTGGCCCCATTTTGGCCTTCACTCTAGCCTCACCTGGGCACTGTGTTGGACCTGGCCATAGCACAGACCTGGTTGTGGCCCTGGCCCTGGCCCTGCTCTGGACCTGGCTTTGTCCCTGGTTCTTAGATGACCCTGGCCCTGCCCCTGCCCCTGCCCCTGCCCTTACCCTGGCACTGGCCTTGGACATGTCCGTGGTCCTAACCCTGGCCCTGCCCTGGAGCTGCCACTGTCTTGGCCCTGCCCTGGCTCTGGCCCTGCCCTGGCCCTGGCCTGGCCCCAGCCATAGACCTGCCTTGGTTGGTCGTGCCCTGCCTTAACCCTGTGCTACCCTGGGCCTGCTCCAACCTGCTCTGGCCCTGCCCTCCCTTTGGCCCTGCCCTGACCCTGCCTTGGCCCTCACACTGGCCGTAGCACAGACCTGGTCCCATCTGTGGCCTTGGCCCGGCATTGACCCCTGCTCCTGACCCTGGTCCTGCCATGGCCCTGGCCCTGCCAATGATCCTGACAGCCCTGGCCCTGGCCCTGTCTTGGCCCTGGCCATGAACTGGCCCTGCCCTGACCCTAGCCCTGAAGTGGATTTGCAGGTGTCTTGTCCCTGATTTAACCTGCCCCTACCATGGCTTGTCCCTCCCCTGGCTCTGTCCTGGTCTTGTGCTGACCATGACTCAGACCTTGGCCCTGCCCCAGCCTTGTCCTAGACCTGGCCATGGCCCTGCCTCTGCCCTGGACCAGCACTGGCACTGGCATGGACCCTGGCCCTGGCCCTTCACTACTGAAGGCCATACCCTGGCCCAGCCCTGGTCCTGACCATGTCCTGGCCCTAATTTGGCCTAGCTCTACCCTGCCATGCTATTCTGCCCCTAGCCCTGACTCTGTCCCTGTCCTGGCCCTAGCCCCATTGCTGGTCCTGCCGTGGCCCTTGTCCTGACATCGCCCTTTCCTGGTCCTGGCCCTGGCCCTGCCCCGGCCCTTCTCTGGCCCTGGTCTGAACCCTGGCCCTGCAATGGACCTGCCTTGGCCCTGCCCAGACCCTGGCTCTGGCCCTACCTCAGCCCTGGCCTGGACCCCGGTCCTGGTCTCTGTCCTGCCCCAGCTGTGGCCCTGGCCCTGCCTTGCCTGTGCCCTGTTCTATCCTGGGCTGGCCCTGCCATGGCCTGGTCTTGCCATTGCCCTGCCCTAGCCTGTCCTGCTTGTGCCCTAGATCTGCCCCGGCCTTTGCCCCTGTATTGGTTCTAGCCTTGACTCAGCCCTGGACCTTCCCTGACCTTGCCTCAGCACTGGCAATACCCTAGACTTGCCTTGGCGTTTGCCCTACTGTCTCTATGGCCTGGCTCTGGTCCTGCCCTGCTCTGCTCCTGTTCTGTCCTGGCACAGCCCTGGCCCTGGCCCTGCCATATCACTGGCTCTGGTCCTGCCGTTATGCAGGCCTGACGCCGCCCCTGCCTTGGCTTTGGCCTGGACCTTGGCCATACAGTGACCCTGCCATGACCCTTTCCTGGCCCTGCCAAGGACTCACCCTGGCTCTGTCATGGCCCTGGCCCTTTCCTGGATTTGGATGTGTCCTGTCCCATATTTGCCCTGGCTCTTCCCTGGCTCTGCCATACCCCTTCTCTGGGGTAGGGCCAGGGTCAGGACCAGACCAGGGCAGGGTCAGGACCAGGGTATGGCCATGGTAAGGCCTGAAGATGGGAAGGGCCAGGGCAGCAGCAGGACCAGTGAAGGATCAGGGACAGGGATATGGTAGGACTAGGGGCAGAGCCGGCACTAGGGCTGAGCCAGGGCAGAGCAGGAGAAATTACATTAGGCTATTATGTAAAATTTTTTATTTTAGATTTTTAAGATATCTATAGTAGCAGTAATAATGTCTATACTATGTTGCTTGTAATAGTAATAATATTTGCAGTAAATAATCACTAAATTTTAACTAACACTGTCTTTGCTTCCAGTAGTGTTCTATGAGTATAATTTTATCAATATGTAAATATGTGAGGCATTGATTCTCACAATAATTCTATATGCTAGGTACTTAAAGCATCCCAATTTTCCAAATGTAGGAAACAGGCATAAAGAAGTGAAATACTTGGCCAGGTTAGTCCTGTAATCCCAGCACTTTGGGAAGCCAAGGCAGGCAAATGGCTTGAGCTGAGGAGTTTGCAACCAGCCTGGGCAACATTGTGAAACCCCGTCTCTACTAAAAATGCCCAAAAAGAGCTGATTTAAGTGTCTTGTAGGATTCTGGTTCTAAAACACTGGTCAAACACACAGGGCATGGACAGGGCAGGGCCAGGGACAAGATCAGGCCAGGAAGGGGCCAGGGCCAAGGCAGGGCCAGAGCTGGACTTGGAGGTGTCCTGGCCTGATTTGCCCGGCCCCAATGTTGGCCCAGCCCTGCCCTGGCACTTCCTGTCATGCCGTGTCCCTGGCCTGAGCATTGGCCCTGGCCCTGTCCTGCTTCTGGCCCTGCCTTGGAGTTGACCAGGCACTGCCGTGGCCCAGTCCTGCATTGCCCTGCCCTCTTCTGCCCTGGTGCTGCCATGGCCCTGTCTGGGCCCTAGCTCTGCCTCGACTCTGGACCTGCCCTGACCCTGCTCAGCCCTGGATCTACCCTGACTCTGCCTTGGTGTTGCCCTCCCATCTCTATGGCCTGGCTCTGGCCCTGCCTTGCACAGGCCATGCTCTGCCCTGCGTGTCCCAGCCTGGGCCCAGCCCTGGTCCTACCATATTCCTGGCCCCAGCCGTACACTTGTTCTGAACCTGACCTTACCCTGGCCCTCTCCTGGCCCTTCCTTGGTCGTGCCCTGACCTTCCATGCCCTGGCCTTGCCCTAACCCTGCATTGGCCCTGCACTGGTCCTGCCCTGCCCTGGCACTGCCTTGGCCCCTGCCCTGCCTTCTCCCTGGCCTTGCCCTTGCCCTGCCCTGGCCTGACTCCAGGCCTACCAAGTCCATGAAATAGCCCTGGACCTGCCTTGCCATCCTCTGTCCTGGCCCTGTATTGTCCCCACCATGCTCTGGTCCAGCACTTGCCCTGGCCCTGTTGCGAGTCTTAACCACTGCTATGGCCCTGCCCTGTTTTTGGCCATGCCCTGTGCTACCCTAGCCCTGCCCTGCCTTGGCCTTGGCCCTACCATGGCCTTCTCCTACCCTGGCCTTTTCTACCCTGGCCTTGCCGTTCCCTGATCTTGCCCTGCCCTGGCCTTGCTTGCCCTGCCCTGGCTTTGGCCTTGCCTTATCCTGGTCCTGGTTCTGCCCTGGCCCTGCCCTTGCTCTGGATCCTCTCTGATTCTGCCTTCTCCCTGGCCCTGCCCTTGCTTTGGCCCTGTCCCTGGCCCAGCCTTGACCCTGGCCCTGGCCCTGTCAATCCCCAGGCCCCGGACTGGCCATCTTGGCCCTGGCCCCTCCTTTGGCACTGCCCTGGACCTGCCTTGGCCCTGTGCTATCTTAGTCCTGCCCTGGCCCTGAACTCGCCCTGGCCCTACCCTCACCCTACACTGGCCCTGCCCTACCCTGGCCTTGCCCTGCCCTGGCCCTGCCTTTGGCCTGCCCTGGCTCTGGTTCTGCCCTGGCCTTGCCCTTGCCCTGGACCCTCCTTGGCCATGTTTACTCCGTGGTCCTTCTCTGGCCTTGCCCTTGCCCTGTCCCCTTTCTGGTCCTGCCATGTTTCTGGACCTGCCCTGTCCATGCCCTGGACCTGGCTCTGGCCCTGGACCTCCTGTCCCTGCCCTGCCATACCCTGGCCGGTTCCTTGCTCTACACTGACCCTGCCCTGCCTTGGCCCTGTGCTACCCAAGCCCTGCCCTGGCCTTTTCCTGGCCCTGATCTGCCATGGCCCTTGCCCTGCCATGGCCCCGCCCTGGCCCTGGTTCTGCCCTGCTTCTGGCCCTGGCCTTGGTCCTGTCATGTCCCTGGCTGTGACCCTGCCGCTGGTTTTTCTCTGGCCATGACCCTACCCCAGTTCTGTCATATCCCTGGCCCTGTCTCAGTTCTGTCCTAGCCCTGGCCTTTCACAGTACTTTATGCTTAGTAAGGGCTCCATAGTGTCTGTGAGTTGAATGTTGTGTTCATAGTATCTGCCAAAACAGAAAGAAAAAAACCAAAATCTGATGATGAGAAGTTAAAGATTTGTATATAATATTCCTTGAATTGTAATGATTAGTTGTATTACTTATCAGTTATTAGCCTGTCATTAGTTGTATTACATATAGGTCCTGGTTTTGTACACATAATTCCAAACCATTGATACTGTTAAAAGAATATATGAATATATGAAAGAATGTGTAAACATAAGAATGTATGAGTATTTAACGACCTTTCCAAATTAATTTTTCTTTTTAGCTTTATTAGATTTTTCTCAGTGTAACAAATGTTTATGCCTATGTAATTAAGGGTATATTTCCTGTACAGAATATTCATATTACCTAATTGAAAATTATATAACACGAAAATATAATACTATTTTTAGGCCAGGCATCGTGGCTCATACCTGTAATCCCAACATTTTGAGAGGCTACGTTTGGAGAATCATTAGAGGCCAGGAGTTGAAGACCAGCCTGGGCAACATAGTGAGACCTTGTCTTTATTAAATAAATAAATAAATAAATAAATAAATAAATAAATAAATAGGTTGGGCACTGTGGCTCATGTCTGTAATCCCAGCATTTTGGGATGCCAAAGCAGGAGAATTGCTTGAGCCCAGGAGTTTGAGACCAGCCTGGGCAGCATAGCAAGCCTCCATCTCTACAAATAATAAAATATTAACCAGGTGTGGTGGTGTGCACCTGGGTTCCCAGCTACCTGGAAGGCTGAGGTGGCAGGTTTGCTCGAGGCTGCAGTGAACTGTGAATGCACCACTGCATTCCAGCCTAGGCCACAGAACAGGACCTTGTCTATAAATAAAGAAATAAGTAAAAATATAAATAAAAATAAGTAAAATGAAATATAAGTAAATATAAATATAAATACATATAAATATAAAAATGAATACATGAAAACAAACAATTTTTAAATTTAACATCACTGAGGGCATCCTATCCATTTCATTTCATGATTCCATTACATCATTTCAGTTAGATGAAATGATCAGATGACTTGATATGAGATGAAATGACGAAATGATGAGATGAGATGAGATGAAGTTTTGAGATGAAATGGTGAGTTGAAATGAGGACGAAATGACAAATTTGAAAAGAAATTGAAAGGAGATGAAATGAGATGATGGATGAAATGATGGGATGAAATGATGAAATGATGAGATGAAATGATGAGATGAAATGAAATGAAATAATGAAATGATATGAAATAATGAAACGAAATTGAAATGAGATGAGACGAAATAATGAGTTAAAATGATGAGATGAAATGAGATGAACGATGAGATGAAATGGTGAGATGAGATGAGATGATAAGAGGAAATGATGAGATGAAATGATGATGAGATGAAATGAGATGAAAAATGGATGAAATGATGAGATGAAATGAGATGAAATGAAATGAAGTAGTGATATGAGGTGAAATGAAATGAAATAATGAAAGGAAATTATGAAATGTAATGCTGAAATTGAAATGAGATAAGATGAAATGATGAGATGAAATGATGAAATGAGATGAGATGAAATGAGATGAAATGATGAGATGAAATGAAATAATGAGATGAAATGAGATGAAATGAAATGAGATGAGACGAAATGAAATGAGATGAAATGAAATGATATGAAATGAAATGAGATGAAATGTAATGAGATGAAATAAAATGACATAATGCAATGAAATAATGAAATGAGATGAAATGAAATAATGAAATGATGAAATAATGAAATGGAAATGAAATGGAAATGATGAGATGAGATGAAATTATGAGATGAAATGATGAAATGAGATGAGATGAAATGATGAGATTAAATGAGATTAAATGATGGGATGAGATGTGATGAAATGATGAGATGAAATGATAAGATGAAATAATGAAATAGAATGATGAAATGAGATGTGATGAGATGAAATGAGATGAGATGAAATAATGAAATGAAAAAGTGAAATGAAATTGAAATGAGATGAGAACATATGAGATGAGATGAAATGATGAAATGAGTTGATGAGATGATTAGATGAAATGATGAGAAAAAAAGAGAAGATGAGATGAAATGAAATGATGGTATGAAATGTAATGAGATGAAATGAAATGACATAATGAGATGAGGTGAAATTAAATGAGATGATGAAATTAAATGATTAAATGAAATAATGAAATGGAAATGATGAGATGAGATGAAATGATGAGATGAAATGAGATGAAATGAGATGAGATGTAATGATGAGAGGAAATGATGAGATGTAATGAAATGAGATGAAATGAAGGAGATGAAATGAAGTGAGATGAAATAATGAAAGGAAATTGAATTGAGATGAGATGAGATGAAATGAAATGATGAGATAAAATGATGAGATGAAATAAGAAGAAATGTTGAGATGAAATAAGAAGAAATGTTGAGATGAAATGATGAAATGCTGAGGTGAGATGAGATGAAATGATGAGAGGTAATGATGAGATGAAATGAGATGAAATGAGATGAAATGATGCGATGAAATGAGATGAGATGAAATGATGAGATGGGTAAGATGAGATGAAATGATGAGATGAAATGAGATGAAATGGTGAAATGATGAGATGAGAAGAAATGATGAGATGAAATGAGATAAGATGAGATGAAATGAAATGAAATGAGATGAAACGAAATGAGGTGAAATGAAATGAAATAATGAAATGCAATTGAAATGAGATGAGATGAAATGACAAAATGATGAGATGAAATGATGAGAAGAAATGAGATGAAATGATGAAATGATGAGATGAAATGAGATGAAAAATGAAAGATGAAAAATGATGAGATGAAATAAAATGAAATAGTGAACTGAGATGAAATGAAAAGAAATGAAATGCAATGAAATTGAAATGAAATTGAAAGATGAGATGAAACGATGAGATGAAATGTTGAAATGAAGTGATGAAATTAAGAGATGTGGTGAGATGAAATTATGAGATGAAATGAAATGAGATTAAATGATGAGATGAAAAATGATGAGATGAAATGATGAGATGAAGTGAGATGAGATGAGATGAAATACGAGATATACCTAATGCTAAATGACGAGTTAATGGGTGCAGCAAACCAACATGTCACATGGATACATATGTAACAAACCTGCACATTGTGCACATGTACCCTAAAACTTAAAGTATAATAATAAAATAAAATAAAATAAAGAAATAATGAAATTAGGTGAAATAATGAAATGAGATGAAATGAAATAATGAAATGAGATGAAATGATGAGATGAAATGTTGAAATGAAAGGATGAAATGAGGAAATGAGATGAAATGATGAGATGAAATGAATTGAGATGAAATGAGATGAAAAGTGATATGAAAAATGAGATGAAAAATATGAGATGAAATGAAATGAGATGATATGAAATGACACAATGAAATAATGAAATGAAATTAGATGAAATGAAATAGTGAAATGAAATGAAATAATGAAATGGAAATGAGATGAGATTTGATGAAATGATGAGATGAAATGATGAGATGATATGATGAGATGAGATGGGATGAGATGAAATGATGAGATAAAATTATGAGATGAAATGATGAAATGAGATAAAATGATGAGAAGAAATGATGAAGTGAAGTGATGTACTGTCACGTGTGTGTCTATTCATTTTCCGAACGGAAAAAAATTATAATTCATTAATTTTAATTTTATTATTTAAGAATATTCTTAAGAGTTGAAGGAAAAATAATATCTGTTCATTATGGGTTACAACCTAAGTATAAATAATACATAAATATATTAAAACTTACACAGAATATGTTTTGGAATCGAATATACCATGCTTCTGTGATGACAGTTATTTCATGCTGGTTGTCACAATTTTACATGAAAAACTAATGAAAAAATGTTTTTAACTGTTTCTAAAAATAACAGTTTCCAAAAGAGTTTTACTTCTGAAATATGAAAAAGATGACTTTGTGTTCCTTAATCTGATGAGATTTTCACACTCTGCACAAGATAATTGTTAGATTTTTATTGTGTTGATAAATTGTATATCAAATAAAAAATGTTATAACCTCTTAAATTAGGATTTTTAGGTGATATAGGCAGAATGGAAGGCAAGTTTTTATAACTTTGTCTAAATGAACTTTCTAAATTCCTGAGTATTAAAAGATAGCTTGTCTATAAATCACAATGTATATATTACTGTATGACCTAGGACCAATCAAAACTGTTATCTCTGATAACATTATATTGTGCCCAATATAAAATAGATACAATAACACCTCAAACTTAAATCCAGGCATTATCATTGAGTATCTTAAGAATATGCAGCAAAGGTGCTTTTAAAAATACAAGCTAGTGATTGTACTAAATTTGTAAATCACATAGGATAGTGGGTCATTTTAAGAATATTATTTCAATCTATAAACGTGGATGTCTTTCCTTTTTTGTGTTTAATTTCTTTCATTAATATTTGTCATTTTTGTTGTAGAAATCTTTTACTTCCTTGGTTAAATTTATTTCTAAGTACATTTTTGTAACTCTTGTAAAAGGAATTGCTTTTTAATTTCTTGTTTCAGCTAGTTTACTATCAATATATAGAAATGCTACTGATTTTTGTATGTTGATTTATATTCTGCAACTTTATTCATTTCATTTATCACCCTAAGAAGCTTTTGGTAGAGTCTTATTTTTTTCCATGTATAAGATCACACTGTCTTTAAACAGGGACAATTTGACTGTCTCCTTTCCAATTCAGATGTCCTTTATTTCTTTCTCTAACCTAATTGTCCTGGCTAAGACTTTCACTATGTGAAATATGATTGGTGAAATCAGGCATCCTTTTCTTGTTCTAGTAAAATCTTTTTCTTGTTCACAGTAAAATCTTTCACCTTTTCCACATTCAGTATGATCTTAGCTGTAGATTTGTCCTTTATGTCCTTCCGTGTTAAGGCATATATTTTCTATACTAAATTGTTGAGAGGTGTTTTGTCCTGTAAGAATATTTAATTTTGCCAAACGCTTTTATTGTGTTTATTAATTTAATCATATGGTTTTCAGTACATATGCAAAGGAAAGAAAATCAGTATATCAAAGAGTTACCTACACTCCCATGTTTATTACAGCACTATTCACAACAGCCAGGATATGGAATCAGCATAAGTGTCCATCAACAGATGAATGGATAAAGAGATGTGACATACATATATAATGGAATATTATTTAGTCATAATAAAGAACAAAATCCTGTTATTTATGGCAACAAGAATGCAAGTGGAGGGCATTATGTTAGGTGAAATAAGCCTGGCATAGATACATAAACACCACATAACTACATGTTCTCACTTATGTATGGAAGTTAAAATTTTTAATCTTGTAGAAGTAGATAACGGTAGAGTTCTGGTTACCATATCCTGGAAAGAGTAGGAGAAACAAGAGTATAAGAAAAATGTGGTTAATACATACAAAATTACAGCTGGAGAGAAGGAAGAAGTTCTAGTTCTCTACAGCACTATTGGGTGACTGTAGTTAACGGGAATTTATTTTGTGTTTTCAAATAACTAAAATAAAAGAATATTTGAATATTCTCACTGCAAAGAAATAATACATGATTTAGGTAATAGATATGATAATGACTCTGACTTGACCTTTACACGTTGCATAAATATATCAAAATATAACTCTGTACCCCATAACATGTACATCTATTATATGTCAGTTAAAATAAATTTAAAAGAGAAAAAATGAGGTAAAGGTAAATGTACAGAATTTAATTACTTTTTCTTCTATAAAACCCAAGAGTCAGTACCAAGAAGAGTCAATTTATTAGTTTTCTAAAATAAAAAAATGACCAAAAAAGAGCAATATCCAAGAAAACGTTGAAAATGAAACACAACATTTAGTAAGAATAGAAAACTTGGGCACTTTATCACCCTGTTCCTAGATACCGATTTACTGATGGCCATTTAAATAGAATTTTATTCCATCTAATTCATATATACTCTCAGAGTTCAAAATTACGTTTTACCTACAATAAAGAGATAACGTGTAAATTATATGTTACTCTGCCTAACACACGTTAATAACTCAATACATGTTAGCAATAAACTTTTAGTGTAGTACTAAATAGCACTTTTAGTATAGTACTAAATAGTACTTTTTCAGTATAGTACTAAATAGTACTTTTAGTATAGTACTAAATAGTACTAAATTTACTAAATTTAGTCAAAGTACTAATTTCTCACATTGCAATTTCCTTCAAAGACATGAAAACCTTTCTAATGACTCCTTGTTCATCAAGATACCTCTTCAAATTATTCTATTTGTTTCATTCAGTTTATTATCTGTGTATACCTATATTACACTCTTTTTTTTTTTTTGAGATGGTATCTCATTCTGTTACTGACGTTGGAGTGAGGTGGCATGATCTCCGTTCACTGCAACCTCCACCTCCCAGGTTCAAGCGATTCTCCTGTCTCAGCCCCCCAACTAGCTAGGACTACAGGTGCACACCACCATGCCTGGCTAATTTTTGTATTTTTAGTAGAGTCAGGGTTTCACCCTCTTGGCCAGGCTGGTCTAGAACTCCTGACCTCTGGTGATCCACCCACCATGGCCTCCCAAAGTGCTGGGATTACAGGCATAAGCCACCGCACCCAGCCTGATATTGCAGTCTTGGATTTTGAACACTGAATAACTTTTTGAAAGATTGCACCTCTTTACCTCTTTGTGCTCCAGAAATTATTTTCCTTCAAGTGTTGTAAGAGTCTAATGAAGAATGAAGGTCATCTTTTATCACTTTTGTCCTTACAGATTTCAGACATGCTGAAACTGATTGAAGTATCATTTGCTACCAGATAGATTAATTATCTCTAGTTGTAGGAGTGGATACATCTTTAATGGTATATTTTGGGTTATTGTCTTATTTTTGATGCAGTATTCTATAAATAATTTATTAAACCTGGCATCCTTGGGTGAGCATAGATTTTTCAACTTTGGTGTTATATTGTGTTTGCTTTTAAAAACTGCTTTTGAGGCTGGGTATGGTGGCTCTTGCCAGTAATCCCAGCACTTTGGGAGGCCAAGGTGGGCGGATTACCTCAGGTCAGGAGTTCAAGACCAGCCTGGTCAACATGGCAAAACCACGTCTCTACTAAAAGCACAAAATTAGCCAGGCATGATGGTGCATGCTTGTAGTCCTAACCACACGGGAGGCTGAGGCAAGAGAATCACGTGAACCTGGGAGGCGAAGGTTGCTAGGTTGCTGTGAGCCAAGTTCACACCATTGCACTCCAGCCTAGGTGAAAAGAGCAAAACCCTATCTCGAAGAAAAAAAAAAAACCACCAAAAACTGCTTTTGAATGGAGTTGTAAATACAATTTTTTTATGAAAAAAATTAGCAAGTGCATAAGTTCATAATAGAAAAACCAATAATATTCTAGGCACAAGTTAGTACTAAAAAAATTAAATTATGTTGAATATTCTGTAATACAACATGCTTTTTCCCTTCATGAACAATTTGTGTTTTACTGAGAAGACTCACTGTTTATGGTAGACATTAGACTACAGATGAATATGTACTTTAAACACTCTTAGTTGCTTTCTTAATTTTATATCTGCTGCTTTATGCTTCTGTTTATTTTCATGCTTTCCAATGTCCACATTCTAGTAAATTTGAATATTTTAATCCAAGTTTATATACTATTTAACATTGCTTGTATAGTTTAGTATTTTTAAGACTCAAAAAGGTTTACAGAAAGAAGAAAAAGAGATCAACATATTAATCATTTAAAGATCATTTTAATATCTTTGACCTTTATATTTTAATGAATAAAATGTTAGTAGTTATTAGTATAAAATAATTTATGTCTTTGGACTTAGCTCCAGCATTTCTTTTTTAATAAAGAAAATAATTATTCTCTTGCAATATACTATGTTTATCTGGGTTTTGAAAAATGATGTTTCGTAATATGAGAAAGCCATTTACATTTTTAAATCTACAAAGGCAAATGGAATGGTACTAAATTATTTCCATAATAATGTTTAGATGGTGGCCCTTATAACATTCTTTCTATACTTCCTACAGAGTTGGGTATATGCAATCCTAGAATATTTCTGGGAGCTAATCATTTAGCTTGATGAATGAAACAAGACTTTTAAATAAAATTAAACTTTCAAATTATCCAGGTAACGGGCCTGTCTTTTAATTCAATGGATATGGGCATAATGAATTATCCCCTGTTCATTGGGTAGTAAGTTTCATTCTTAACCTATAATACTCAAAATGTCCTTTAATTTTTTTGATAGTCGTATCATTATCCCTAGGTATTTTAGCTTCTATCTTAAATTCTAAAATAATGTTGAAACAGGAGAAACTATTCTTTGTTACCATATGTATTAAACATCATGGTTTTCAAATTTAACTGCAAATGTATCTTTTCATTGCTTCTTGATGACACCCTTCACCCTATCATATTGTCACTACCAAGTGGTGATTACTTTTCAGGTTCACATACTTGTTCTTTGGAAAAATATCTGTGCCTTATAAAGAATATGATGTTGGCATTCAAAAGCCAGTGAAGTATACATTATTAGCCTGTTGCCTAACTCATTTCTTTAAAACTACACTAATTACCCACATACTCATGTTTTTATTTCCTCATTATTTCTGGAGAAAACAAATACTGCTAACACGATATTTGTAAAGAGAAAAAAGTCTTTTCTTGAAAAGTGCTGTCATTGTAGTATTAACTTATAGTATCAACTTCTTTATAAACTCCGTATACACTTTTTATTCTGAGAGAAATAAAAAAGCTAAAAGTGAAATGAGTTTTTCTACTCTCCATATTATAAGCACCCATCTTGCTAATTTAGGCTCTTTATAGTTAGGGTAAGTTGTGTCATATCGAGGTTACAAAATAAAAAGTATTTTGTCTGGGCCTTTCCTTATTCAGTAATACTGTCAGTTTGGCTTTTTTTGTAGGTCAATTTATTGATCTCAGTATTCTGAAATAATATGTTTACTATTTTTGATAAGCATTTAAAATATTAGATTTATTGTTACTCTTCTGCCTTTATTGGGCTGGAAGAATAATTGTTTCTCTCACTCCACAAAAGCCAAGTTGTAGAGAAAAACACATAGACATTCAACTGCAAAGCAGAGAAACTTGACTATTTTCTGCAATTTTAAAGTGTATATTGAATAAATTAAACCATCTTTTTATTTTCTTTTTTGCTCACTGGAAAATATTAACAACATCAAGTGTGTTATTATAATGTTATCTAGTTAAAAATCTCAAAAAGTTTTCATAATTACCATTTTAAAATATATAAATAGGTGACCTAATGTTAATTTTTATTGTCTGAGACCATGTCTGTTATTTCACTCTTTAAATTCATTTAGTAATGCAGAACCTAGTACTTAGTAGATACTCAAAAATTATTTGCTGAATAAAAAAGGTTAAATATGTAATATATACAAAATGTACTGGACAAAATGCACCAAACAATTTTGTTACACCAGTTTAATGTAGAATATTGCCTTTAAAAGATATTTCAGTTTTCAAGTGTCTACAGTGACTTTTAATATTTGTGCACATATAAAATAATATTTCCAAAAATGTAATCCAGTGGGGAATATACTTTCTAAATTCTAGATTTATAATTTGAGGTTTAAATTATAAAATCATTAAATAAGATGCAAGTGAAATGTAGTCAAATATCCCCTTGGAAAAAAATTAAGAGGCCTCTAAAGTGACGTATTGATATATGTAATTTTACAATCATCCTCAGTTTGCTTTTGTTCTAGCATTAGAACAGATTCTTGTTTATTTGCTTTACATCAAAGATAGAGGTTTTTGTTCCTTTAAGGACATATTTAAAAATCAATCCAAATGGTTTACAATAGAATCATATTTAGTGATAAGCACATAGGGCATGAGGCCTTCCGAAGTAAGTGCAGAGCCAAATCTCATTCATCTGCACTCAATCACATATATTTATTGATAAAATGCTAAGTGGAAAAACATGAATTATGTAAATTCATCTCTCTCTTTTGCGTTTTTAAATATACATACAGTCAAACTGTGATTTACTAATGAACAAGTAATACTCCATTGCACATGTAATGAATTATGTGGCATAAAATCAATATTAATTGTAAAAAATCTATGGCAATAAGGTTAGAAGGAATGTGATATAGCAGTGATTATCCCATAGCCAAAAAATATAGATATTTTTGCCCTCTGATTTTTTCATTGTCTACATTTTCTACAAATAACACAGATAGCTTTTGCAACATTTCATTCCAAATCCTTAAACATGAAAGACAAATTTAAAAATACTCATTTAATATACACCCTGATTTTAAAAATATTTATTATGATTTCTCATGGAGTTAGGAATATTCAAAATCTACTAAAAGTTATCATGTTCTATGATAACTCTCTGTTGCTTTAAAAAGCAATCTTGACAATTTGCAAGTATGCAGTGGGTATCCAGCTGGGGCCTAGATATACTCTTGGGGACTGATGTCAACCTGGAGGCTGATGTCCACCTGGGACTAGCTATTCAACTGTGGCAAGGTATCCACCTTGGGCCGAGTTTCCACTGGGACCTGATGTCTACCTCTCTCCAGGGTGTCCATCTGCGGCCTGATGTTCACCAGGCACCTAGGTATCAACTTGGGGCTTGATGTCTACCTGTCTTCAGACTGTTGGCCCCTATGGGTCAGGGACCACGAGATCATTTTCAATACCATACGCTGGGCCCACCAGGGCATCTGGCACATAGGACTAATGCTAAGGGCAGAGTCGCTGAGTGAATAAATGGGAGGATGTCAAATGCCCTTTCCTGCTTCTGGCCACCTCATAATGTGGAGATTATTCACAAGAACAGGAAATGCATGACCTCAGCATGACTCCCCTGGCTCCAGATGCATGAGCAAAGCTCAGTGGGTGCCAGGAACACAGGAGGCTGTCCTCCACCCACCCAGCCAGCATCAGCACCGCAGCCTCAACAGGAGCATCACAGAACAAAACAGGAAACTGCATTTAGGAGTCCTCAAGTTGCTGGCTCTCCAGGGTCCCAGGAGGCAAAGGAGCAGGATCTGCAGGCTCCAGGGGCAGTAAGAAGGACCTCAGTAGCCTCTCTTGTCCCCTCTTTGCCTCCAGCTCCTTGGGTGTGCAGTTCACTCTCCAGATATCCTCAGCTCAGCCAGGGCAGCAATTTCCCCCAACTTCCAAATGAGGTTTGATCTTGTTCTGGGACTTTTGACACAGGGTCCAGTGCCTGGGCACATTCTGTCCTATCCCAAATCATTTACCCAAACCTCCAAGCCTCTCTCTGCTCTGCAGGACCCCCAGGAGTGAATAGCTTTTTCCAAGTGTCTCAGCACAAATGGGATCATTCATAAAAAATCAAGGTCAACAGACACTTTCTGAGCATGTGGAACCCTGTGGTTTCATGCTCTAAGCACCTCACATTATTTACAGGAGAAAACGGAGGCTTATTTTCCTGTAGCCGCTGTCTACACTAGGGTAAGTGGGACTGTCCTAGTTCCAGGTGCCCACAGAGGTGGACTGCAGGACCCCAGTTCTGTCCTTTCAAGACTGTGCTGGGCAAGGCCCTGGCCCAAGCAGAACCCTGGGAATCTTGTGGAATCTCCTGCACATGCTCTGGTCCCTTGTCTGAGCCTTTCTCTAAAACTCAGCACATTGAATAGGACTTGCTGGCTACACGTAGGTCAAGGGTGTAACCCCCATATCTCTAATTCCTCACAGAATTCACGCTATATTCTCCCACCCACCCTGTTCTCAGACCTCTAGACTCGGAGAGGTGATGGGCTACTGCCTGGTAACTCTATCTGGATATCTAAGAGCATCCCCCACATAGCAAATTATGCCAACACTCTGTACATCCACCACCCACAAACCCATGCCAGTCATAATGCACATATGGAAATTGAATACTTGGATTGTCATGGTTGGTGTGTTCTCTCCGCAGTCCCATATGCAGAAAAAGGCAAATCATAAGCAAAAGATTATTAGGTTGGTGCAAAAGTAATTGCAGTTTTTGACGTTACTTTTAATGGCAAAACCCACAATAACTTTTACACCAACCTAATAGGAGAGCGTGAAATGAACAGGTCTGGTTTGTTGTGCTTTTCTATTTTCTATTTGTTCTTGTTTGTTTCTTTCTGTGTATCTTTGATAGTTTGGAGGAATTTGTGAAAAGAACAGGGATAAACATTTTTTCCTGCTATTTTATGACCAATTTTTTTAATCTCTGTTACATCTCTAGTAATATCTTTTTCAAAATTCTGTGTTTCATTTATGTACCTTATGTTTTTAATTAGTGTTGCTGCTAATATCAAAAATTATTTTCTTATTTTAATTTTTATCTTATATTATTTCTTTAAGTAGTTTATATTCTTAAATTTGTTATGCTTTTTGTTTACTTATATGCTTTTTCTAGGTTTTCAGGTGGATGATTTAGTTGTTTTATTAGATTTTCAATTTTTTCTAAAAAACATACTTAAAGTTAGAAATATACCTCCAATTGGTGCTGGCTTTGAGGAATACAATATGATGTTGATTATTTAGAATGCATTGATTACTCCTTGGTTGTCTAATTCATCACCTACATTTGAAAACATGACTAAATTTATATTCTTTTGTTGAATGTACATTTGTATACTTTTAGATAAAGCTTATTGACCATGTTATTTATACTTTTTTCAGCTTTTTTACTTTTGTCTTTCAATATTTCTGTACTAGTTAACTAAAGAACTAATTACAATTAATTTTCCACCTATTTTCCCAATTTGTTTAAATTAAAATTTCAAAGTTATACTTCTAATCATATTTATGTTACAGATTTTCATATTTTCTGATCAATTTTTCTTTACCACTGTTCCTTATAAAGTCATTTTTGGTATCCTGTGATTGACCCTTCAAATGGTGATGAACAGAAATAATAAAGCAAATGAAGCACGATGATAAGAAAAAATGAGAAGACAAACAAATCAATGTGTCCATTTACTTGAAACTTAACTGCATAAGCACAATGATAACAAAAAAAACCCAGAGTTATTTTTCAAAACTATATAGAAAGTGAGATTACACACATGCACATACACACACACACACACACACACACACACACACACAGATACAGGCCCCGGATAAAGACCAGGCTCCTCAAGAACTCAGGCCCCGGGTGAACACTGAACTCCAGATGTACATTAGGCCCCAGGTTGACTCTCAGGCCCCAGATGGACACCAGGCCGCAGGAAGGTAACCAGGCTCATGGTATATGGCTCCAGGTGGATACCCAGGATCCAGGTAGAAATCAGGGATAAGTGGGCAACAGGCCCCAGAAGGATACCTAGGCCCCTAGTGACCTCAGGCCCCAGGTGGACAGTAGGCCACAGGTGAACTCCAGTCTTCAGGTGGACCTCAGGTCCCAGGGGAAATACAGGTCTTAGGTTGACCACTAGGCCACAGTTGGACACAGATCTTAGGTTTACCCCTAGGCCCCTGGTGGACACTTGCCCCAAGTGTCCAGTATCCTAAAAGCTAGGAAGGGAAGCCCCACTGGGCACCGTGGCCGGGCCTGCCATGTCTCCTTGTTCAGCTGCCACATTCTGAGGGGGATGGTGGGAGGTGTTAGCCCACAATCTAGGTTTTTGTTACTTCATTTTATTTCACCTCCACTGAGTGCTGACTCTCCTCTCACCTAATAGATTTACTCTCATCTGCAAGTGGTTCAAATGTGAAGGTTTACAGAAGATTTAAAGAGTGTTATCACAGTTGGGATGATTTAAACTAACAGTACATGTTGCGTTTTAAAATAATAAGTCCCAGAGGATGTGTAGGTTGTGGAACAATGACAAATTGTCAACATTGCTTCCCCTACGTGCTGTTTCCAAATAAGAGATTTTTGATTCCCTACTGATGTCGGATGAAGAGTCTTGAGAGTGCAAGCAAAATATCATTTTTTTAAGTAAGGGCCCGTTAGTGTCTTAAATATGCAGAGCTGAGTCTGCCGATGGAGGGTGAGGGGTTTGTTCGAAGCATGGTGGAGAGTGGTCTTGGATCTCACCTGCCGGCCCGTCCATCCTGTACCCTCTCAGCCCGCGTGCCCAAGCCCCACCTTAGGGTGCACCCCTTCACAGGGCCACATAGGCCCTAGTCCTCACCCATGGGGACATCTCCAAATGCCGCAGCAACACCTTCTGTCCTGGCCTAGGCCAGGGTCCCAGTATCTCCAGGGGGCCTGGCATCCAGGCATTGTTGAGCCCCGGCCCAATGTCAGGCTCCAGGCTACCCTCTGGGACCTGGACATGGGGGACAGCTGCACGAGGACTCACGCCTGGCTTTATGTGTAGCACCAGGAAAGACACTTTAATCATATTCATTTGTTGCTACACAAAACCTCTGAGGTGAGTGCCATCCCCATGTCACGGATGGGAACAACAAGACTTAATAAGGTTAAAGAGCATGCTGATGGTTGAATCCTGGTCAGGAAATCAGAATTGGAGTCCGTAGACCCCTACCTGTGACCTCTGTGGCCCGAGGATCCTCTCACACTGGGTTTGTGTTTGCAGCATGTCCTGTCCTTCCCTAAGGGTCTCAGGTTCTGAGGCATGGTGAGGGCTGCTGGAGCCCATCACTGAGCTGCAGAAGGAAATACTAAAGCTAGCCATGCCACCCTCCAGGCAGACACAGGTGGGGTTGAAAATCGAGATGGGGCAGCGCTGCCAGGAGCAGAGGGAGGCAGGTGGAGAAAAAGCCACCGAGGAGGGGCTTCCCTGCTACCGCTTTCCAAGGCCATTTCCACTTTCTGGGTGGCATATTGGGGCAGCTCCCACAGTCCACCCACACAGCCAGTCCCCAGGGACACAATCGCCAGAGATTGTTCATCTTGGTGACAGGCCCTGTGCCTCTCCAGGAGTCTCTGTGTGTGGGTCCTGCCCAAGTAAGTGTGATATGTCCTTGCTGTCCTCAGCCCAGGACCCTGCCAGCATCTTCCTTTCTGGCCAGGGTCAAAGCTTTGTTGACCACATCCAGGATAGGGTGGCCAGCTGGCCCTTGGAGAGCCAGTCATTCCAGGTGAGATGCCTTGGATCTCCCGGCTGGGTGAGGGTTGTTGAGGCGACCCACTAGCCCATCTAGCTCTCCTCAGAGACTCCTCATGTGCCTCGGGTGGAGGGCAGAATGCTCCATCCCCAGGCTGCTACCCTAGTCCTCCAGGCAGTGAGTGCCCTGGGCTGGCTGGAATACAGGTTGGCCTGGACCATCCATCTAGAAGAAGCACAGACTAAGGGAACCCCTCTCGTCCTGCTGACTCCTGCCTCCACGATTCTGGGGGCCCCATCTGGTCAGCCCATGCATTGCCAGCCCTTCTCTAGCAGGGACAGGACAGACAGCTCTCCTTTAGCCAATTCCTAAAGGGGGTTTCCAGCACATTTTGAGGAAGGGCAGCAACCCCTGCCCTGGCTGCTGCTGGATCACCCTCCAAGAGAGATGGAGCAGAGCCCTTCTATCTGGCACCCACTGCGGCAGGAGTTCCAAAAGCTCTACCGTCCGTGCTGCTTACTCTGGGCCCTCCATGCAAGGAAGCAGCTCCTGCAGCAGGGAGGTTTTGGGGGTCCACTAGGTTCCTCCTCAGCCTAAACCCTACCAAAGCTTCAGAAGCCAGTTTGCCTGGCCCTCTTTTCATGGTAAGGATGAAGGGATGAAAAGCAACATTTTTCTAACACCTTCCCACAAATGGCTGCCTCTCGGGAATAATTCTTTCTGGTAATATACTTGTAAAACATTTGGACATTAACACCCAGACAAGAGTGGATGACAGGTCACAGACTAAAAATATCCACACCTGGGCCGTCAATTGCCTGATGATTTGGTACCCTGCATGGTGGTGTCCTGCCAAGAGTTTTATTTGTGGCCAGCCTGCGGGCGTGTCCTTCTCCCTCCTCCCTCTGCACCAGAGCAGCCTCATCCTTTGGCAGGGGCTGGGGGTCACATACAAGGTGGGCTCCTAATCCCAACACCCATGAGGTCCCCCAGTTGGTCGAGGTGAGTGCATGCTTAAGGCAAGCTTGCCAAGGTGCCCTATAGCCAGGGGAAGCTCCTGTGAGGACTGGGCATGACAGCTCTGCACAGGGTCCACTCATGACAGTGATATAACCCTGCTGCTGATGGACTAAGGACGCCTTCTTGAACAGAGGTGCCCCAGCCATCATCTTCCTCCAGTCAGTGCATCCTGACCCCTCTGCTACACTGAGCAAGGTCTTCTCAAAGAGGGTCCCTTGTCATGCAGGGTGGGGGTGTGACTCTAGGTCCTAATGGCAGGCCCTTTGGGGTGACTGGTGCTGAGATATGGCCAGAGTTGATCTTTCCGGAAGGATGGTGTATGGGGACGCTGAAGGCCCTGCAACAGTGGTCTTTGTGAAAGCCCTTCCTTCAACAAAAACATCCACATCGCAAGAGCTCAGTGCCTCCAAACTGCTCAGCCCACGTAGATAAAGTCATTTACTCCCAAAGCCACTCTACAGGTGAGGAAACGGAGGCAAGGAGAGACGGGGTCTCATGCCCACCCTTGAGGAGAGGGGACGGGGGTCTTAGCCTGGCCTTGACTTTCCACTGACAGTGCCGATCAGGGTTCAGAGTCCTTGGACCTCATTTCTCAGCAGTTTCTGGGGGCAGCCTCTTTGGGGGTCCTTCCTTGGACCCTGCTGAGAGAGATTTTCCTGCTACTCCATTGGGAGGAATCTGAGCCAGTGCTCCTGTGTGGACAAGAGCCATGAATTGTGTGCTGAGCTCACACGCTGGGGGCGGGAGGCCCAGTAGCCCAAGACTCCAGTTCCCACCCAGCATGCGTGTGTCCCGACACGTCTGAGCTCCCGGGAGATCCACAGCCACGTCGAGCCCCTTTTCTGTCTGGCTGCCTGTGAACATGTGTCCCATACCCCATAGCTCTGAATCTCTTGGGGCCCAGTGAGCCCGGGGCCCTGGGGCTGTGTGGGTGGCCTTGATTTCCAGGTGCCTAAAGGATGAGATCCTGATAGGGAACTTCCCAGGAGGAGCTGCATAAGCTGAAGCCTGTGGCCATGGACAGTGGGGCCAGAGCTGAGGGAGAGGATGAATGGGCTACAACATCAGCCAGGCTAACCATTCTAGTCTTGAAGCCACAAAATAGAATGGAATTTTGCCATCCAGTGCACCCTGTTTAGGCTTTGCCTCTCCCTAGGCCTGGGGTATTAACTACTCTTCTCCACTGGCTCTCAAAGCCCTCAGCCCCAGGCCGCTCCCAGGAGGATGTAAGGCCCAGGATCCACGTGGACCCTGAAGGAGTTCTATTCCCCTGTGCTGGGAACTTCACCTCACAGGTATGAAAATCAAGGACCTCTGTGGACAGAGATCCCCAACACCTTCTACCCAGGGAAGGAGAAGGGCCACACTTGGGCAGTGTCTTCCTGGGCCCGACGGGTAGCTGCTATTGTCATCCAGGTTTAAGTGAGCCACTGCTGTGTGGTGATTGGGCTACAGACTCATGTTCAATCTGTCTAGGATTCAGCCCTGGCTGCCTCCCCGAACCTCTTAGCCGTGGCCACACTGCCTCACAGCAAGACCAGAGCTGCCCCCAGACAGAACCACTCAATACCTGAATCACCAGGGCTCAGGCACAGCCCAGGACTCAGGCAATTGCTGGCCTCCTTCTTGGGGGACCGCCCCGGGGAGACTGGTGTCAGCAGGAATTTTCCACTCCAGGGAGGGTTGGCCTGGGTGAGGTTTGGCTTGTCCATTGGTGCTGCCAATCAAGGAAAAGCCTCTCCCCAAGGCATGAAGGGTGGAAGCTCAGGCTCAGAGGGTACGTCTGCTACAATTGTTGGAATTGCAAATGACAGAAACTACAAGCCAAACCGGCTTAAGCCGAGCTGTACCAATGTACATAGGCAGGAAGGAGCTAGGGCAGATGTGGATACCACAGGGCTCCATGAGTCCGTGAGCACCCACCAGCTCTTCCTTCCTACTTAGCTATCTTGGGTTCCATCTCAGCTCCCAAGGCAGCAAGAAGGTGGATGGCCTCAGCCCCACCCTACCCAGCCTCCAGGCCCCTAAGGAACAGCAAAAGGCCTGGCAGATCTTGTTGGCCAGCCAGGGACATGAAGCAGGCAGTTGCATTGGCATAGTCAAGGCCTCTGCCCAGGAAGTGGGGGCAGGTCCCGCTCCCCCTGCTGGAGGGGCTGGGGAATGAGTGAAGAACCTGCTCAGAGGGCAGCTGGGCCCATCTCAAGAAGGGAAAAGGACGCTAGGAGGCAGGAAGGCCACATCCTCCTGAGATTGTCTGTATTGAGCACCCAGGCTTTCTGGCACCCAAGCCAAAAGACTGGTCATGAAGTCGTCTGCATCCCACTCTCCAAGGCCCCCAAAACCCAAATGCCACAGAGACCAGGCCCACTGACAGTGGAGGACACATGCCTCAGAGTCCTGGTGCCCCCTGACCAGCAAGCCTTAGGTCCTCAAATGGGAAGTCAGACACTGTAGTTACCATGGGGGCAACCCTAGGACAAAAGCACTGGAAGAAGGGGCTCACAATCATTGGCCTGCTGCGTGATCATGGCATGGTGCAGCCACTGTACCTGTGCCTGGATCACAACCCTCTGGAGACACTGGATCTCCATAATTCAGGAGAGTCCTCTCCCAAATGGGACATTGGAGCAGTGTCCATCCTGGGACCTGCTGCAGTCAGCCCTAAAGTATTTTCTGAGCCCTTCTCACACCAGACCCTGTAGAAATCCATTGAGGGTAACTAGAGGAGGCCGTGGGTGGTGCCTGGGCACATGTCCCATGCCCTGCACAGGGCAGGCACACAGTGGACCATGGGCAGGTGTCTGAATAGCCAACCATAGGGCCACCCTGAGGACTGCAGGCAGCATCTCTGACAGCCCAGTTTTGGCCCACACCCTAGGCAGGTGGAGCACAAGGTGCCTGCATGGCCATCACAGAGAAAGGGCTAAAGACAGGAAGGGGTGAGGTTGGGTTCCCAGGTCTCAGCCTCCAGAAAGACCCTTTGCAGACCTTCCCACTCTGCTTAGCCCCTATCCCCTAAAACCCCTCCCATGCAAAAGGGATTTATAAGAAATTGTTCCATGCGATGGAGCCAAGATGGCCGAGTAGGAACAGCTCCAGTCTACAGCTCCTGGCATGAGTGATGCAGAAGACGAATGATTTCTGCATTTCCAACTGAGGTACTGGGTTCATCTCGTTAGGGATTGTTGGACAGTGGGTGCAGGACAGTCGGTGCAGTGCACCGAGCCTGAGCCTAAGCAGGGCAAAGTATCGCCTCACCCTGGAAGTGCAAGGGTCAGGTAATTCCCTTTCCTAGTCAAGGACAGATGGCACCTGGAAAATCAGATCACTTCCAGCCTAATACTGTGCTTTTCCGACAGTCTTAGCAGTGGCACACCAGGAGATTATGTCCCGCGCCTGGTTCGGAGAGTCCTATGCCCATGGAGCCTCCCTCACTGCTAACGCAGCAGTCTGAGATCAAACTGCAAGGTGGCAGTGAGGCTCGGGGAGGGGCGCCTGCCATTGCTGAGTCTTGAGTAGGTAAACAAAGTGGCCAGGAAGCTCAAACTGGGTGGAGCCCACCGCAGCTCAAGGAGGCCTGCCTGCCTCTGTAGACTCCACCTCTGGGGGCAGGGCATAGCCAAACAAAAGGCAGCAGAAACCTCTGCAGACTTAAATGTCCCTGTCTGACAGCTTTGAAGTGTAGTAGTTCTCCCAGCACACAGCTTGAGATCAGAGAATGGACAGACTGCCTCCTCAAGTGGGTCCCTGACCCCCAAGAAGACTAACTGGGAGTCACCCCCAGTGGGGGCAGACTGACACCTCCATGGCCAGGTACTCCTCTGAGACAAAACTTCCAGAGGAACGATCAGGCAGCATCATTTGCTGTTCATCAATATTCGCTGTTCTGCAGATTCCACTGCTTATACCCAGGCAAACAGGGTCTGGAATGGACCTCCAACAACCTTCAACAGACCTGCAGCTGAGGGTCCTGACTGTTACAAGGATAACTAAGAAACAGAAAGGAGATCAACACCAAACCCCACCTGTACGTCACCATCATCAAAGACCAAAGGTAGATAAAACCACAGAGATGGGGAAAAAACAGAGCAGAAAAACTCAAAATTCGACAAATCAGAGTGCCTCTCCTCCTCCAAAGGAACGCAGCTCCTCACCAGCAAAGGAACAAAGCTGCACAGAGGATGACTTGGACGAGTTGAGAGAAGAAGGCTTCAGACGATCAAACTTCTCTGAGCTAAAGGAGGAAGTTTGAATCAATGGCAAAGAATTTAAAAACCTTGAAAAAATATTAAATGAATGGCTAACTAGAATAACCAATGCAGAGAAATCCTTAAAGGACCTGATGGAGCTGAAAACCATGGCACGAGAACTACGTGATGAAAGCACAAGCCTCAGTAGCCGATTTGATCAACTAGAAGAAAGGGTATCAGTGATGGAAGATCGAATGAATGAAATGATGTGAGAAGAGAAGTTTACAGGAAAAAGAACAAAAAGAAATCAACAAAGCCTCCCAGAAATATGGGACTATGTGAAAAGACGAAAACTACATCTAATTTGTGTACTTGAAAGTGACAGGGAGAATGGAACCAAGTTGGAAAACAATCTGCAGGATATTATCCAGGAGAACTTCCCCAATCTAGCAAGGCAGGCCAACATTCAGATTCAGGAAATACAGAGAATGCCAGAAACATACTCCTCCAGAAGAGTAACTGCAAGACACATAATTGTCAGATTCACCAAAGTTGAAATGAAGGAAAAAATGTTAAAGGCAGTCAGAGAGAAAGGTCGGGTTACCCACAAAGGGAACCCATCAGACTAACAGCTGATCTCTCAGCAGAAACTCCACAAGCCGGCAGAGAGTGGGGGCCAATATTCAACGTTCTTAAGAAAAGAATTTTCAACCTAGAATTTCATATCTAGCCAAACTAAACTTCATAAGTGAAGGAGAAATAAAATACTTTACAGAAAAGAAAAGGCTGAGAGATTTTATCACCACCAGGCCTGCCCTGAAAGAGCTCCTGAAGGAAGAACTAAACATGGAAAGGAACAACCGGTACCAGCCACTGCAAAAACATGCTGAATTTTAAAGACCTTTGAGGCTAGGAAGAAACCACATCAACTAACAAGCAAAATAACCAGCTAACATCATAATGACAGGATCAAAATTCACACATAATAATATTAACCTTAAATGTAAATGGGTTAAATGCTCCAATTAAAAGACATAGACTGGCAAATTGGATAGAGTCAAGACCCATCGGTGTGCTGTATTCCGGAAATCCATCTCAGGTGCAGAGAAACACATAGGCTCAAAATAAAGGGATGGAGAAAGATCTACCAAGCAAATGGAAAACAAAAAAAGGAAGGGATTGCAATCCTAGTCTCTTAAACCAACAAAGATGAAAAGAGACAAAGAAGGCCATTACATAATGGTAAAGGGATCAATTGAACAAGAAGAACTAACTATCTTAAATATATATGCACCCAATACAGGAGCACCTAGATTCATAAAGCAAGTCTTTAGAGACCTACAAAGAGCCTTAGACTCCCACACAATAATAGTGGTAGACTTTAACACCCCACTGTCAAAATTAGGCAGATCAAGGAGACAGAATGTTAACAAGGATATCCAGGAATTGAATGCAGCTCTGTACCAAGCAGACCTAATAGACATCTAGAGAATTCTCCACCCCAAATCAACAGAATATACATTCTTTTCAGCACCACACCACACCTGTTCCAAAATTGACCACGTGTTTGGAAGTAAAGCACTCCTCAGCCAATGGAAAAGAACAGAAATTATAACACACTGTCTCTCAGAACACAGTGCAATAAAATTAGAACTCAGGATTAAGAAACTCACTCAAAACCACTCAATTACATGGAAACTGAACAACCTGCTCCTGAATGACTACTGGGTACATAACGAAATGAAGGCAGAAATAAAGATGTTCTTTAATACCAATGAGAACAAGGACACAACATACCAGAATCTGTTGGACACAGTCAAAGCAGTGTGTAGAGGGAAATTTATAGCAATAAATGCCCACAAGAGAAAGCAGGAAGATCTAAAATTGACACCCTAACATCACAATTAAAAGAACCAGAGAAGCAAGAGCAAACACATTCAAAAGCTAGCAGAAGGCAAGAAATAACTAAAATCAGAGCAGAACTGAAGGAAATAGAGACACAAAAAACCCTAAAAAAATTAATGAATCTAGGAGGTAGTTTTTAGAAAAGATCAACAAAATTGATAGACCGCTAGCAAGACTAATGAAGAAAGAGAGAAGAATCAAATAGACGCAATAAAAATGATAACGGGGATATCACCAGTGATCTCACAGAAATACAAAATACCATCAGAGAATACTACAAAAACCTCTATGAAAATAAACTAAAAAGTCTAGAAGAAATGGATAAATTCCTCGACATATAAACCCTCCCAAGACTAAACCAGGAAGAAGTTGAATCTCTGAATAGATCAATCACAGGCTCTGAAATTGTGGCAATAATCAATAGCTTACCAACCAAAAAGAGTCCAGAACCAGATGGATTCACAGCAAAATTCTACCAGAGGTACAAGGAGGAACTGGTACCATTCCTTCTGAAACGTTCCAATCAATAGAAAAAGAGGGAATCCTGCCTAACTCATTTTATGAGGCCAGCATCATCCTGATACCAAAGCCTGGCAGAGACATAACCAAAAAAGAGAATTTTAGACCAATGTCCTTGATGAACATTGATGAAAAAATCCTCAATAAAATACTGGCAAACCAAATCCAGCAGCACATCAAAAAGCTTATCCACCATGATCAAATGAGCTTCATCCCTGGGATGCAAGGCTGGTTCAACATACGCAAATCAATAAACGTAATCCAGCACATAAACAGAACCGAAGACAAAAACCACATGATTATCTCAATAGATGCAGAAAAGGCCTTTGACAAAATTCAACAACCTTCAAGCTAAAACTCTCAGAAAATTAGGTATTGATGAGATGTATCTCAAAATAATAAGAGCTATCTATGACAAACCCACAGCCAATATCATACTGAATGGGAAAAAACTGGAAGCATTCCCTTTGAAAACTGGCACAAGACAGGGATGCCCTCTCTCACCACTCCTATTCAACATAGTGTTGGAAGTTCTGGCCAGAGCAATCAGGCAGGAGAAGGAAATAAAGGGTATTCAATTAGGAAAAGAGGAAGTCAAATTGTCCCTGTTTGCAGATGACATTATTTTATATCTAGAAAACCCCATTGTCCCCAGCCCAAAATCTCCTTAAGCTGATAAGCACTTCAGCAAAGTCTCAGGATACAAAATCAACGTACAAAAATCACAAGCATTCTTATACACCAGTGACAGACAAAGAGAGAGCCAAATCATGAGTGAACTCCCATTCACAAATTGCTTCAAAGAGAATAAAATACCTAGGAATCCAACTTACAAGGAACATGAAGGACCTCTTCAAGGAGAACTACAAACCACTGCTCAATGAAAATAAAGAGGATACAAATGGAAGAACATTCCATGCTCATGGGTTGGAAGAATCAATATCGAGAAAATGGCCATACTGCCCAAGATAATTTATAGATTCAATGCCATCCCCATCAAGCTACCAATGACTTTCTTCACAGAATTGGAAAAAACTACTTTAAAGTTCATATGGAACCAAAAAAAGAGCCTGCCTTGCCAAGTCAATCCTAAGCCAAAAGAACAAAGCTGGAGGGCATCACGCTACCTGACTTCAAACTATATACTACAGGGCACTACAGTAACCAAAACATCAAAGGTACTGGTACCAAAACAGAGACATAGATCAATGGAACAGAACAGAGCCCTCAGAAATAAATGGCTGCATGACTACGACTATCTGATCTTTGACAAACCTGCCAAAAACAAGCAACGGGAAAGGATTTCCCTATATAATAAATTGGTGCTGGGTGAAAACAGGCTAGCCATATGTAGAAAGTTGAAACTGGATCCCTTCCTTACACCTTATACAAAAATTAATTCAAGATGGATGAAAGACTTATATGTTAGACCTAAAACCATAAAAACCCTAGGGAAAACCTAGGCAATACCTTTCAGGACATAGGTGTGGGCAAGGACTTCATGTTTAAAACACCAAAAGCAATGGCACAAAAGCCACAATTGACAAAGGATCTAATTAAACTTAAAGAGCTTCTGCCAAAGCAAAATAAACTACCATCAGAGTGAACAGGCAACCTACAAAATGGGAGAAAATTTCGCAACCTACTCATCTGACAAAGGGCTAAATATCCAGAATCTACAATGAACTCAAATAAATTTACAAGAAAAAAACAAACAACCCCATCAAAAAGTGGGTGAAGGCCATGAACAGACACTTCTCAAAAGAAGACATTTATGCAGCCAGAAAACACATGAAAAATATGCTCATCATCACTGGCCATCAGAGTAATGCATATCAAAACCACAATGAAGATACTATCTCACACCAATTACAATGGCGATCATGAAAAAGTCAGGAAACAACAGGTGCTGGAGAGGATGTGGAGAAATTGGAACACTTTTACACTGTTTGTTGGACTTTAAACTAGTTAAACCATTGTGAAAGTCAGTGTGGCGATTCCTCAGGGATCTCGAACTAGAAATACCATTTGACCCAGCCATTGCATTACTGGTATATACCCCAAAGGATTATAAATCATCTGCTATAAAGACACATGCACACGTATGTTTACTGCGGCACTATTCACAATAGCAAAGTCTTGGAACCAACCCAAATATCCAACAACAATAGACTGATTAAGAAAATGTGGGCACATATATTACCATGAAATACTATGCAGCCATAAAAAATGATGAATTCATGTCCTTTGTAGGGACATGGGTTGAAACTGGAAACCATCATTCTCAGTAATGACTATCACAAGGACAGAAAACCAAACACGCATGTCTCTCACTCATAGGTGGGATTGAACAATGAGAACCTACCTCATTGGACACAGGAAGGGGAACATCACCACTGTGGGGACTGTTTGGGATGGTGGGAGAGGGAGGGATAAGCATTAGGAGATACACCTAATCTCTAAATGGCGAATTAATGGTGCAAGCACAACTCAAACATTGCACGTGAATACTTATGTTAACAAACCTGTCACATTGTGCACATGTATCCTGAAACTTAAAGTATTAATAATAAAATAAAATTAAAAAAACAAAATATACACCAATAATCAGATTAACCAACTAAAAAAAAAAGTAAGAGAAAAGGTCATTAAAAAAATATAAAGGATACAGTAATAATCTAACACGTTGAAATCTAAGAATGAGAAAACAGCTGTTGTGAACAGCATTTAAGTGGCAATGTTAGAGGTTTTTATCAAAATTGACCAATAATATAAACCACGGGTTCAGGAGGCTTCTGCAAACCAAACGAAAACACACCACAGAGACACACCTAGAAACATAATTGGGACAATTTTCTGAAAAGTAAAAGGAAAATGTAAAGAGCACTTGATAAAAATAATTTGGGCTAACTACAAAGAGAAAGAGTTGACTGATAACAACCTTCTCAAATGAAACAATTGAAAGCCCAACAAGTGAGGTAATTGATATCTTTCGAGTACTGAAAATAAAATAAGTGCCGACCTAGAACGTCTACTTGGTTGAACACATCCATCACAACCAAGATACAATAAAGAATTTCTCCCAAGCAGACCCACAGGAAAGGAACATACTAAAGATTACTCTTCAGTCGAAGAGCCATGATCCCTGATGAAAGTTTGCAGTTAGAAAGAACGATTTTTTTAATGAAAGAAATAAACATGGAGAGAAATTTATTCTGGATATCGACTATTATGAGATAGAATGCTATCTCATAATGTTCAAAATATTATCTTCCATCCAACAACAGCAGAAGCAATATAAGTTGTGAGTTGGATAAAATTAATTTAAAACATCATCAAATTTTTTTTTTTTTTAGTTATACTTTAGGGTTTTAGGGTACATGTGCACAATGTGCAGGTTTGTTACATATATATCCATGTGCCATGTTGATTTCCTGCACCATTAACTCGTCATTGAGCATTAGGTGTGTATCTCCTTAATGCTGTCCCTTCCCCCCTCTCCCCCCACCCCACAACAGTCCTGTGGAGTGTTGATGTTCCCCTTCCTGTGTCCATGAGTTCTCATTGTTCAAATTCCCACCTATGAGTGGAAGAACATGCGGTGTTTTGGTTTTTGTCCTTGCGATAGTTTACTGAGAATGATGTTTTCCAGTTTCATCCATGTCCCTTCAAAGGACACGAACTCATCATTTTTATGGCTGCATAGTATTCCCATGTGGTATATGTGCCACATTTTCTTAATCCAGTCTATCGTTGTTGGACATTTGGGGTTGGTTCCAACTCTTTGCTATTGTGAATAGTGCCGCAATAAACATACGTGTGCATGTGTCTTTATATAGCAGCATGATTTATAGTCCTTTGGGTATATACCCAGTAATTGTGATGGCTGGGTCAAATGGTATTTCTAGTTCGAGATCCCTGAGGAATCGCCACACTGACTTCCCACAATGGTTGAACTAGTTTACAGTCCCACCAACAGTGTAAAAGTGTTTCCTATTTCTCCACATCCTCTCCAAGCACCTGTTGTTTCCTGATTTTTTAATAATGGCCATTCTAACTGGTGTGAGATTGGTATCTCACTGTGGTTTTGATTTGCATTTCTCTGATGGCCAGTGCATCATCAATTTTTTTTTGCAAATAGAGAAAATGTACCAATTATATTAGACTCTGAAGTCAAGGATGCACGTTGTAATAAACCAGTTAAAACATAAATCAGACCAGATTTTTTTAAATGGACTCTCTTAAAGTTTTTATAATTTTATACTTATATTTCACATATGTGGAAAGTAATAATGGAAAAGCATGCAATGCAAATATTAACCAAATATAGCTTTAGCTGTACTTATATTCACATTTAAAAAGTTGGACACAGTTAAGTCTCCAGTGATTTTTTTACACAACGGAAGCAAGCTGTGCAGTTATAATTAGTATTATATTATGCTTCTTGTCTGATTACAGAAGGGAAACGGGCGATCATACCAGACAATGGCTGAATGAAGCAACAAGGAGTAGAGTTACAGAACAATGATGCTGTAACTGGGACTGGAGTTACTCTTTTAGAGTTAAAGAATAGTAAACTGGACAAAATATATGAAACATTTTTTTGAAGTACTGAACTCAGGCAGCACAGGACAGTGCTCTGCAAGAGAAGGACCAGGATGAGTCCTGCTTTATTCCCAGGTTCTCCGTGACAGCAGTAGAGAGGAATCCCAGAGAGAGCAGACATTGTCATTGCATTGAGGAACCAGATAAAAATCAAAAAAAGGTTAAGCAGCTGGAATGTGTAGTAGAAAGAACGTTTACAGTAAAAGGAACCAAGAATCAGCATAAGGTTTCTCCCAAGTCCCTAAGCCAAATGTACATAGGATGAAATTTCTAAGGAGCTCAGCAAAGGACTCTACCAAAGGAGTTGAAGAAGAACACTTCCCTGGCATCATATGACAGGAAGACAGTTAGCTCTGACCAGGCCAGAGAAGGCAATCCCCTCTGTACATCCAGGATATTTCAGTAAAGACCACTGGAGGTTCATGTCCCAGTGACAGTGCTCATTAGCTCCAAATTTACAGTGGCTCTAGACTAACTCAACAAAGTTTAAAGAGAAGATTTAAAACAACAACAGAAAAATACTCATCCTGAAGTTACTGAACTGTCCTTGCCACAACATTGTTCAAAAGGTAGCCAAAAAAATCTAGATATTTCAATAGCATTAACATCAAAATACCCCCCCCAAAAAAACTCTGACATGCAATGAAGCCAGAAGATATATATTATTAAGATACATATTAACAGGATAAAAATAGCCATTTATAAATGGCAGAGAAGAAGGAATTAGTCAAGGTCCTTAAAGTAAATATATTTTATAAATACATATAGATAAATACATATATATGTGAATTAATTAAATGAAAATTGAGCATAGGAGAAAAATAGAAGTTATTAAAATGAAAAAAATGTGACATGTATAAATGAAAAATAAATATTTGAAAATAAAAATTTCCATTGAGAATAGAATAAGTAGTGGATTTACCCTAACATCAGAAATATATAGAAAAAAATAGAAGCTTACAAAAACTAAAGGAAAAAGGGTAGCTAAAAATAAGAAAGCCAGAAACTCACTGATACGTGAGACCAATATGCAGCAATGTAACCTACATTTAATTAATATCTCAAAAAGGATGGGTTGGGGAATTATAGTTGAAATAAAGAATGTACACTAATTCTTGAGGCCACGAGGAGGGAAGATAGCTTGAGATTCCTAAGGGAGGTTATTATCAATTCATGAAGGTCCATCCCCATGACAAACACCTCCCAGTAAGCCCCACCTTGCAAACATTGGGGATCAAATTTTAACATGAGGTTTGGAAGTGGCAAGCATTCCAAACCATAGCAAGAGTTAAATTTCTTTTAAAAAAATCACTGATATGATTCAATTTCGCCATAGATAAAAAACTAGTATTTCAGCCTACCATTGATGTACTTATAGCTAACCAAAAGCACTCTGTCTCGGGAAATACAGATTTGCCTATGAGGTATTCCTATTGCAGTCAAAGAAAGAGCAATGAGGGACAGAAAAGGTTAGTGATGGAGACACCAACGCTGCGTTTTATAACAAACAATGTAAAAACTTTACGGATTGCTTCTGCTTAACTTACTACAGTTTAACATTCCTCTCAAGGTCGGGAGAATTGTTGAGTTTTTTCTAAAGATAGAAAAGCTATTCAGATCATCTGAAATCTCCACAAGGAAGGACAAGAAGCACAGCAGAAAGTATTTAGGCAGGAAGTCAATCCTTTCAACTGTCTGTGCTCCATAGAAACAATGTCTGCACTGGGAGTCAATATGAGTACAAAAAACAGCCAGACCTCTGATCCTCTCATTTGTGATTCAGAAGAAAATTATCAGTCAACTGAGTAATTTCCACTGAGTAAAGTAAACATTTGGCACTGAAAGAGGTTAGACGGATAACTATTTGTGTCACCATATTCATGAAAGCTGGAATATTTTCCATTACTGGTTCCACATCTGAATTGAAGAGTTAAAAGGGTCTCATCTTGTAAGATGGATATGAAAGAACATTTTCTGAGAAATGAAATTGTTAACACAGCTGCGAGGGGATGGAAGAGAAAAAAAAAGATATAATCACCTTGAGTTCTTCTCCTTGATAATGACAACTCACTAAAAACAATAAAGAGAAAAAATACAAGTTTAAAATAATTAACCAGAAGAAGACAACTCTAGATTTTTTAAATACTGAATAAGATCTTAATTTGCTCCAAGTTGAAAATAACTATATTGCTTGTGTTTTTAAGGCATAATAATGAGTACAAATTATATCACACATGATAGATTTAGTCAGTAAAATTATTATCCGTTTAGCAGCTGGAACTCAATTAAAGCTATAGCACAATGTGAAGATGCTGGAATTTTGCTAAAATTAAACCATCTGCTGAAAAATGCTATTCTGCAATATATTACAAATAAAGTTTAAAATGTTTAATTTGTCTTAATTTAATGTGTGTGTGTGAAAAAAATGAGATATTTGAAAAGTAGGTGGCTTACCTTAATTAGTTCTTCATATTAGACAGTTGGTTTACAGTAAATGCATCAGTAAGGTGCTACATTACAAATATTGCTAAATTTTCTGCAATTATTACTATGTATTTAGCTAAATTATTTGAAATTTTATAGTTAAAGTAACAAATGTATATTTAAATGTTTTGACACAAATTGCAAACATAGCTTTAAAAAGCGTCTTACACTCTAAATATTATTTGTCACATATATATTTGTCTTTTCTCTATAGGAAAGTTTAAATTTTTCCCTTGAAGCTTTAATTATTTGAGTCTATAAAACAAACTGATAATGTACAAATTAACAGGAAAAAAGGTTTACAGATATAATTATGTGCACAAGTATGCACTTGGAGTTTACATAATATGTATAAATACATATACAAAAATTTGTATATTATAAATAGATATACAAATATATACTATATATATAAAAACTCCAGGAAAGGCAAGGTAGTTAACACGTCTATGCTGTCTTGAGGTTACAGAAAACACAGAGCTGTACCTTGGTAAATCAGGCTTTGTGGAAGACAGGTGACGACAAGGAAGAAAGAGGAGCCTGGCAACAGAGGTGGTCTTGTTACATGGATGAAGCCTCCCAGGGAGAAACCCTCCTCTCTTGGGAAGTATAGATAGGAAATTTTTTTTAGGAATTTAAACGTGCCAGACTCAGTTAATCTTTCCTAAA
>NW_022096210.1:0-33155 GCF_006542625.1 Nomascus leucogenys
GTGCAATTATAATGATCCTTCCCCTACCTCACACACAAAATAGCCCCAATGAAAGGACATAACATGGGGTGTTTCATTAAGTGACACAGCCTGGCGAAGAACTGAAATAAACATTTTTTAAGCTAATATTTGTCACTCCTCATAGTGAAACTGAAATCTGAGTCTAATGACTAATGACCAAATTATGTCAGAGCCCCCAAATTGCACACCATTTCCATCTCCATGGCCTCCAATAGGCTTTAGCGCCAAACCTAGTCTAACCCTGGGGAATTATGTTTGTATTTTGTTTTAGGCCAAGTTATCCATTGGATTTGCCAAGATGGAAGAAGCCCTGGCAGCTCCATGTGCAATGATAAGTGATCACAGGATCGTTTCTGGGGTCTGAGAAGCTCTCCCCATAGCAAGGATATCAGCAGGTTAGGTCACCCCACGGCAGGGAAGGCGGAGGAGTGTATTACCTGAGTTTCCAGAATTGGATAAACAAACCATCAGCACTCAGACCCCACAGCTAACGCAGAGCAAAGAGGGTCTTCAGAAAGAAACCTCGGGAGAACTAGGTTTATTTAAAAATTCCTCCCCAGGCCATCCTTATAATAATTATAATCTGTTTTACTGGTTGGTGGTTATATTATAACCACCAAGCGGTGGTTTCTGTAAAAGTCAGATTAGGTCATCCTGGTCTGCCTTTTAGAAGTTTCCACAACAGATGGAGAAACACAGCTTTAGAGGAAAGGATGGCTCACATCCGTCTGCATTCATTATAGGCCCCGTTCTCCAAAATGCTATATGTTATCTTGAGCCTGTTTGTTTTTATCTGTCAGAGTGGTTTATTGTTAGGGAAATAGGGTGTCAGCTGTCTCTTCCCCACCATCAAAGCTGCTTCATTAAAGTTAATAGTGTTTGACTAGCAGAGATCTCTTACCATGGTAACCCAAGAAAGCCCCTGCTGGCTGTTATTTTTCCAGCAGTAAAGGCACCAAATGGATGCAATAACTGCATTAATCTTTTAGGAAAAAGAGAAAAAAAAAAACATTGTGTGACTCTACCTAGTAGGTGCTCAATAAATGCACCTTGAATTCATGAGGCTAACTCTACCCTCCTGTGTGGGACAGGATGCAGAACCAAATGACCTGGGTCTTGACCCTGCCATTCAAGGTTCTGTGGCCTGTGGCTTGTCACTTCCCCAGGCTAAACTTCAGTTTATTTATCTCAGAAATAAAGGGGATGGATTATGAGGAAGCCTTTTTTGTCCAAGAGTCATCTCACAAGGAAGCCTGATATATAAAAGCAGGTAAAAACAAATTTACTTCTGGATAAAGGGAGGGAGACCAGAAGTCCTACGTCCTCTGCATTCTACCTTCCTCCACACACCACCACCTAAACCTCATTCTTTTCCTTCCCCCAGGAGGTCCTGAGCAACCTCTGTGGGCTGCCTTGCCCACCCTGGACTTCCTGGAATAGCATTTGAAATCTCCTAGTCTGAAGGAATTCTCACTAAGGTCTTTTCTGCTCAGACTATGGCTTCAGTGCTTAAGTAGGCTGGACTCAAACCACATGAAGGCAGTTTCACAGCATCTTTCATGAGCAGCTCCCACCATGCACGAACCTCGGAACCTCACACATGCAGCCAAGCACTGGGAAGTGTTAAAGGGTCAGGGAGTTCCTGGGGCCAGCAGTCCCCAGGCCTCTGGGGGAAAGTCCCAGTTGCTCTCTAGTCCAAAATCCAGACCCAAAAGAAACCGCCGGAAGCCCCAGCTGCCTCCAAGTCCTATTTCCTGGGGCTGGCCTGGGACCCTGCAAGTTGGACCCTAAGAAGGGCCAGCGAGTCAGACAGCAAACTGCGAGAAACTACACCTAAGCCACCCAGGAGAAAAGGCAAGGGTGGGACACAGGGGACCAAAGATGCTTCCTCAAGGGGCACAGTCTCTTAGTAAGTGCTCTCCTGGCTTCACTGTATACCGCAAACTTTTTATTTATTTATTTTTTAGTATTTATTAGATACCAGTCCTAGTAGATGCTGGAGGTGGGGGGAATATGGTTCTAGAATACAACAGCAAACAAAACATCAAGGTGTCTACTTTTGTGTAGCTTCTATCATTGAGGGAATGGGAGACAGGCAATAATGAAACTAGTGAAACCATTTCAGATTGTGGTTAGTGCTTTGAAGTACATAAAATCTCGATGTTGCATGGGGTATGCAGCTATGTGAGCTGGGATCTGAATAAGGAGGAGCTAGCAACACAAAGGAAGGGTGAAGCATTCTAGGTAGAGGGAACAGAAGTGCAAGGCCCTGAAGACTCTAATTAAATGCTGATTAAGAGTTTAAGAAATGTTTCATGGAGACCAGGCACAGTGGCTCATGCCTGTAATCCCAGCATTTTGGGAGGCTGAGGTGGGTGGATCACCTGAGGTCAGGAGTTCAAGACCAGCCTGGCCAACATGATGAAACCCCCCCTCTCTACAAAAATACAAAAATTAGCCAGGGAAGATGGCAGGTGCCTGTAATCCCAGCTACTCAGGAGGCTGAGACAGTAGAGTCGCTTGAACTTGGGAGGTGGAGGTTGCAGTGAGATGAGATCGAGCCATTGCTGAGGCAGGAGAATCGCTTGAACCCAGGAGGTAGAGGTTGCAGTGAGCTGAGATCGCGCCATTGCACTCCAGCCTGGGCGACAGAGTGAAACTTCATCAAGAAAGGAAGGAAAGAAGGAAGGAAAGAAGGAAGGAAAGGAAAGGAAAGGAAAGGAAAGGAAAGGAAAGGAAAGGAAAGGAAAGGAAAGGAAAGGAAAGGTCTCATGGAAATTTAGTATTCTCAAAACTTAGTACAAGGCAGGATAAGAGATATTTTGTTAAGAGTGTAAAGATCAAAGTCCTTTGGAAAGAACTTTCCCCTGGCTTTAAAAGAACATGCAATAATAATCTGGGCAGATATATTTACATTTATACGTCTGACAAAGGTCTATTTTAAAAGCCTTTCATGTCCTTTATCCTTTAAACTTTTATAATATAGGTTGAAAGCATGATGTCATCTTTAACTTCTAGTTCCTGTATTGGGAGATCTTTTTCTTAGAATTAATGAAGACTTCCGCTCTGCTGGAATGTAATTTACCTCCCTTGTGCCAGAATTTGAACTAAGAATGCCGCGTACCTCTAATTGCAACTATGTAAAAATAAGTGTGCACGAGGATTAGGAAGGTGGGAGTATAGGAAAGGGCGGAGGTTGTTTTTCAATATTACTTTTGTGTTATGAAAACTGGGAAGAAACGAATACATTGTGCACAACTGCGCAGTCTCCTTGTCCTCGATGTTAATAAATGTGTTTTTAACTGCGGTTCACATCCCATTTCTAACATCACTACAACCTACATCCTCTCCAGGCTACAATTAAAGTTGAAAAGTGCACGAGATCTTTACAAAGCCTTGTACAGTGAGTGCGTCTGCGCACGTATAGTCCTCGTGCACCCTTTTTCTCTCTCTGGACAGAATTTCTTGGGGATCCTTCGGCCCCCCCACTCCCACCTCGGCCGTATTTCTCCCTAGGCTCTTATTAAAACCAGGTGCACGGAAGGCGGCCAATTCTGGACAGAAAAGCTTTCGTTTGACCCAAAGCTCCCCCTTCCGGCGTGTTTTCTAGAGGGAATTCGTGAGCTGAGCTGAGGAGCAAGCAGGCGGCTTCTCCTGACCGGGGAGACGCGGGAGGTTTGCAAACAGACCTCGGCGTGGGCTGCGCAGTGACAAAGTGTTCAAGGGCAGCAGGGGAGGCTGAGGGAGTACACGGCTGGGAACAAGGGACACTGCCGCCCCCTGCACGCAGGAGCGGTGTCTGCACCACTGAAAGGCCCCCGGGACCCACAGCTCTATCCAGGCGGAAGGGAAGCAGCCAGGCCGCCGCGGATCTAACTTGAATCCCGGGTGGACCGGACGCCCCGGCCCACGCTCCTGACGCGCGGAGGAGCCGGCGGGAACCTGTAGATCTCAGGGATCGCTCGCGGTCCGGCGCCCAGTTCAGGACATCCGGGGGCCCCGCAGCGCTTACCCTCTGCAGCAGGAGTCGCTGGCGCCTCCAAGGGCAGGGGCGGGTCCGGCGGGAACAAGTCGCGAGTGACGCGACGGCCCCGCCAGGCCCTGTGGGCTTCGCCGCCCGCAACCTTTGACCCTAGAGGACTTGCACTGCAGCCTGTGGCCCGGAGGGACAGAAGTGGGAGCGTGTTTGGGCCGCTCTGCAGCGAAGACGACCTTCCCTCATGGAACTTTCAATAATTAACTCCTGAGAGCTGCGAGAGCTTCACACCGCCAGGCCCCAACTCGACTCCCTAGGTTAAGGGCGTTGATTACTTGTTAGGGTCAAACATTCGAGTATTTGCGTCTTTAATTTGATTCTAGAATTATTAAAAGTAGAGCGACAGGCCTCAGAAGGAGGAGGGGCGTTGTTAGAACACAAAAAGGGCGAGAGAGGAACAGGGACCTCAAAAAATGGGCTTCCAAATTGTAAGTGGCCATTTCCTTTCCTGAGGCCAAAAAGCAAGCCGGCCTGTTTTTTGTTTCCCTGATTACCTTTTTAAAAGCCCATTACCAAGCTCTATGCAGCCTGTCAGCCCTTGCTTTCTGAAGGGATTGCTGAATTTTAAGTACCCCTAGCAAAGAGACAGCTGCCCGAACAACGTTAGAAAACCTTACCACCCCAAACGTTTGCTTGGCACTGGCTCCATAAAAGCCGCTTGGAAGTGGGTCAACCAAGGGTTGTGCCCTGTTTGATGTTAAAAACTCTTCTCAGTCTTAAGCCTAAAATCCTGTGACAGGTAACAAGGGAATTCCAGATAAGTTTCCAGATTCAAGCAACTCTGGTGATTTCTGATAAAACAGTCAAAACAATCTAAGTTTCTCAAATTGTGATCCATGGACCACTGACATCAGATTCCTTTTTCTCGGCCCCTCTGCCAGCGGGGGCACCCTCTCTACTCGGCCAGCCTGCCAGGCTCAACCCCTTGCAGGAGGGAGCATGTGAACAAGTGAGTGCAGAACCCAGCTAGCTGCTCTAGGCACAAAACAGGAGCAAGTTCTGTGTGGGGTCCTGGCCCGGAAGCCCCAGAGAGGGTGTTACAGTGCTCCTTCAGTTCCTCCATTGGCAGTTACATGGAGGGCGGTGCGTTAGCAGCTCAGCCTCTTGCCTCATGGTGGCTTGGGGCAGCTGCCCTCTACCGGCAAGGGCTAGTGTGACAGCCTTTTCTGGGTACCCAACACTCAGTGAGTCCCAAGCTCTTGTCCAGGTCCAAGAAGAATGAGGTCACACGGACTGTTGAAGGATGGTGAAGGTGGAGAATTTTACTGAGCCATGAAAATGGCTTTCAGCAAAGAGGAGATGCAGGGTTGGTCCCCCTACCCAAAGGTGGGAAAGTTCCCCATGTGGCTGGGTCTGGGGCCTTTATGGACTCAGAATGGGCAGTGTGTGCTGATTGGTGTGTGAGTAGGCTAAAAAGGTTAAAGCAAAGGCACCACTCAAAGGTGGGTATGACAGTGTAGAAAACCAATTAGGAAAGGGTACGTACTTGTAAAATAGGTGAAGAGTGGGGACCAATCAGGGGAAAGCACGCCAAACAGGAAGACAAGTTCTCAATCTGCTGGGAGGATTTAACTTGTAACTTGGCTTTTCAGGTTTAAATTGTCTTCAGTTTGGAGATGGGGTTTCACCGGGTACCCACCCCTGTCTATCTAGGTGTTTGGCTGCTTTCTATCACTATCAGAATGAGCTGCGCAGGGGGACTCAGGCATGTAATCCCAGAATTTTGGGAGGCTAAAGCAGGAGGACTGCTTGAAGCCAGGAGTTTGAGACCAGCCTTGGCAGCACAGTGAGACCCTGTCTCTATAGAAAAATTAAAAAATTAGCTGGGCATGATGGTGCATGCCTGTGGTCCTAGCTACTTGGGCAGCTGAGGTTGGAGGATCGATTGAGCCCTGGAGGTCAAGGCTACAGTGAGCCATGATCGTGCCCTGCACTCCAGCCTGGGCAACAGAGCAAGACCCTGTCTAAGAAAAAAAAAAAAAAAGCAGTGAAGTCCAGAAACCAGAAAGTAACAAGCTTGCCTTCTGAGGTTTCTGCTCACTAGTTTAAGAATTACTAGACTCTGTCTTTTATCTGATAGAGCTCTAAGCACATCCCGGTGCTAAGTAGGTAGATTATGCCATGTGCTTTCTCCTAATCTTGGGCTGTTTGTCATTCTAAGCCAGACAACCCTTGCCCTGCCAATTTTTCTTCTACTGCTTCACTCTGGCCTCTATTGGCACAGCTTTCCTTAGGTAAATGGCAACTGAGTCTACGACCATGGTGGCTTCCAAACTGAACTGTACAACAGCAGAAATGTGTGGAGCTTTTAAAACTGGTTTCCAGACCCGTAAAGAATTGTAGCATTCCCAAACATATATATTTGCAGAGACTTTATCTCACAAAGCATGAGATTAAAAGCCACCAAAAGTAGTATGGTCAAAAGTAGCACTGAATTGAATTTGAGGAAATAACAGCATAAACAGAGTTTTTGCAACAAAAATGTTCAACACACTGTTGCTTATAATATAAAGAGTTTGGAAAGAACCAAAATTTGTCCCACAGTAGAAAGTTGGTTAAATAAATCATGATACATACATATGAAGGGATACAAGACCACTATGTACAATTATCTTTCAGAGAATATTTATTGAAATGAAAAGATGTTCTTGATGAGTAAATTGAAAACTGTGACATGAACAATTGTTTCCTTTTTTTTTTTTTTTTTGAGATGGAGTCTCGCTCAGTGGCCCAGGCTGGAGTGCAGTGGCACGATCTTGGCTCTGCCTCCCAGGTTCATGCCATTCTCCTGCCTCAGCCTCACGAGTAACTGGGACTACAGGCGCCTGCCACTACACCGGGCTAATTTTTTTGTATTTTTAGTAGAGACAGGGTTTCACCGTGTTAGGCAGGATGGTCTCGATCTCCTGACCTCATGATCCGCCCATCTCAGCCTCCCAAAGTGCTGGGATTACAGGCGTGAGCCACCGCGCCCGGCCCTATTATTATTATTATTATTTTAAAAAGGCTAGTGGCAACTGACAGAAGAGCCAAGGAAGCAGAAGCCTAAACTGATGATGGTGAACATTGAGAAGAATCCCAATTTGCACTGCAGAACTGGGAAACAGGAGAAAACAGAGCTTTGGTTGGAAGTCTATTGAAGAAACATTTAGATAACCTCTCCAAGTTATTGCAGCTGGGTGACGGCCGCCTACCCAGCAAAACACTGAAGGTTTAATCACTGGAGAGGATAAATGTATTTAAACAAGAGGATTAAGTGAAAATTTTCATACCGCCCCAGTCCTCTTCCCCAGTAGGCTGGAAGTCTGACACAGACCCAAGAGAAGATTGCAAGATTCTTCTCTGCTGAAACCGAGCAGCCAAAGAAAAAAGACAAAGGATACCGACATGAGGGGCTCCTGATCATTCCCAATAAGGTCACCCTGTGCAGAAGCCCATAGTTAACAAATCCCATCCACACGCAGAGTTTCCAATCAGCTAGGGATATTTTTGTATTTTTTTTTTTAAGACATGGCGTCACCCAGGCTGCAGTGTCGTGGTGCAATCACGGCTCACTGCAGCCTCGACCTCCAGGGCTCAAGCAATCCTTCCACCTTGGCCTCCCAAAGTGTTGGGATTACAGGTGTGAGCCACCGTGCCTGGCCCAATCAGCTGTTCTCTGCCTCACCTGGCAGAGAGTCAAGAACTTCCAGATGTTAGGAGAAAGATTTTAATATTAAAGATAGAGGTAAGAGTAAACAGAAGACAGCAACTTGAAAGAAACCAAGCCTATAAAGGAAGAAGAAAAACAATGTTTTTGTTTCTTCATTAAAATTATTAGAGACTGCAAAGATATGCATACATGAAACAAGAACAGGCTGTTTTGGTTTGGTTTCATTTGGTCCTTTGACAAAGGAAATTAGAACAGGGCAGAGCTCTTGAACATTAGGTATATGACAAAAAGACTAATGGATAAAAAACATAGGTAAAAATATATAAAAATAAAGGGCAGAACAGACCAACTAAATGATAGAAGTTCCAGAAAGAGAGGTCATAAAAAATAGAAGTGAGGCTATCATTAGAGTAATAATTTTTTTTTTTTTGAGATGGAGTCTCACTCTCACCCAGGCTGGAGTGCAGTGGCACAATCTCGGCTCACTGAAACATTCGCCTCCCAGGTTTAAGTGATTCTCCTGCCTCAGCCTCCCGAGAAGCTGGGATTACAGGCGTCCGCCACCAAGCCTGGCTAATTTTTGTATTTTTGGTAGAGACAGGGTTTCGCCATGTTGGCCAGGTTGGTCTTAAACTTCTGGCCTCGAATGATCTACCCACCTAGGCCTCCCAAAGTGCTGGGATTACAGGGGTGAACCACCGTGCCCAGCCAGTTAGATTAAAATTAGCTAATTGGCCAGCAAGGTGGCTCATGCTTGTAATCCTAGCACTTTTGGAGGCCAAGGCGGGCGAATCATGAGGTCAGGAGTTCGAGATCAGCCTGACCAATGTGGTGAAACTCCGTCTCTACTAAAAATACAAAAATTAGCCAGGCGTGGTGACATATGCCTGTAATCCCAGCTACTCAGGAGGCTGAGACAGGAGAATAGCTTGAACCCAGGAGGCGGAGGTTGCAGTGAGCTGAGATCATGCTACTACTGCACTCCAACCTGGGCAACAGAGCAAGACTCCATCTCAAAAAAAAATTAGCTAATTAATCAATAGGATTTTCCCAATTTCAAGGACATGAGCCTCCTGATTGAAAAGGCCTGTTGAGGTGGGGTGCGATGGTTCATGCCTATAATCCCAGCACTTTGGGAGGCCGAGGCAGTCGGATCACGAGGTCAGGAGTTCAAGACCAGCCTGGCCAATATGGTGAAACCCCATATCTACTAAAAATACAAAAATTAGCCTGGCGTGGTGGCTGGTGCCTGTAGTCCCAGCTACTTGGGAGGCTGAGGCAGAAGAATCCCTTGAACCCGTGAGGCAGAGGTTGCAGTGAGCCAAGATCACGCCACTGCACTCCAGCCTGGCAACAGAGTGAGACTCCATCTCAAAAAAAAAGACCTGTTGAGTACCCAGAACAAGGTTGAGTTGTGGAATGATCAGAACCTACACAAAGGAACATCATTCTGAAATTCCATCATTCTGAAGATTTTTAACTACTTCTAAAGACAAATAATAAGTTACCTAGAAAAAAAAATCAAGAATCAGCACAGACTTCTCAACAGCAGCAGTAGAAGTTGGAACACAATAAAGCTAATATTTAGGGTAGTCTTGAACTATATGCCATGCACTATTTTAAGTGCTTTACAATTCATCCTCACAGCAACCCTGTGAGAGAGGTACTACCATTATCTCCATTTTACAGAAGATAAATCTGAGGTAGAAAGGAGCAAAATAACTTTTCCAATATGACACGTGTAATAACAGTAGAGCTGAGATTTGGACCATATAGTCTAGCTCCAGTGTCCATGGTAATTGGTACATCAAAAAGGCACGGTGACTTCAAAATTCAAAGGGAAAAATACATTCCACCTGGAATTATGTATGCAGCCAAGTTATCATTAAAGAAAAGATAAATACATTTTTAGATATGAATGCTCTAATATATATATATATATATATATATATATATATATATAGCTCATACACTTTTCTTTAAAAGCTACCAGAGAACAGTGATTCCAAATTGAGCAGGTCAGAAGGTTCTGAGAGCCATGTCTCCAAAAAGATGAAATTGATAGAAAACATAACGGGTATTGGCCATATTGAGAAGACATGAGCCCAGCTGGGAGTAAACTTGAGGTTAAATTAATATTTACATTAAAATCTCAGTAAGTAAGCAAAATGTAAGATTATTCCTGGGAAAACTTAAGTTGTGATAGAAAGAAAAAGTAATCCTGGTACTCTTTGATACTACATGACTCAGCAGTGAATTGTATACATCTAGTCATAGTAACAAGAATATTAAATATTAAACCAAATGCATGATAAAATGACATCAAGAAGATAGTGTATGAACAGTGTGTTATTGCTGGAGGCGGGGGAGTGTGGAGGAGTGGGCAGGCAAGGATGAAAGCCAAATTCTTAAATTCTTATATTCCTTAATGGAAATTAATAGATAAAACCTACAAGAGAAAATATCAGGAAGTGAATAAGACATATATGTTAACTATCAAAATAAATAGCTAAAAAATTTAAAGGCATTTGCCTTCAAGAAGCAGGAAGTTGAGAAGGTGGATGTTTCTGAAACTGCTACTTTTTCTGATAAATCTTGTAGAACTATTTGACTCTTTAAACCACGTGGATGTGTAAGTTTGATAAAAATCAAAAGTAATGCTTAAAAAAAAATGAACAACACAATTCTAAAGTTCCTCCTAGTAGTTCAGAAAAATCTGCTTCAACCTTCTTGTTTTCTCAAATCAAACTTACTTTATTTTTCAAGCACTAGTTTTCTGCATGACACCTCTATTATTCTTTGCCATTGTACAGACACTTCCATAAGATAGGCTTTTGTGAGCTAGTCTGGGCACTAAACCATTGCTTACCTTACTTCCGTGGAGAAATGTATTTCAAGTTCTAACCAAACAAGTTCCAAAAATAAATTTTCAGAATGCCTCCTGTTTATTAACTGAGGACCCTATTATCCATTCCCATAGGACGTTCCAGCTGACAAGACATCTAAAAAATAAGAGAATATTGTGATTGCATCCAACATTGTACTGTTCACTACAGTCAGTGAGTGATATAACTATTGGAAAAAGGAAGGGTCAACAATGAAGACTTCATCAAAGGACTCAGTTTAAGCTGGACCTGGAAAGATGGATTGTAACTTGCAACAATGGTGGTATCAGTCAGCAGACTCTTCCATGCAACTGACAGATACTCAACTCACAGTAGCTAAGCCAGAAACAGAATTTATTGGCTCACCTAACTAGGACATCACTAAAGACTTTCTTCAGACAGATTGAACCTGGGCCCGAAAGTGTTGCTAAGTTCTCTCCATCTCCATTGTTCTCCTCTACAGCCCTAGTCTTTTCTCCCAGTTTTACAGCATGGGGTAGATGGATAACTACATGACTATATACTAAAAATCCCAGGGGAAGACCCTGATTGGTCCTTCATGGGTTCAGGTGGATGGGTGCTATGATTGGCCAGGCCTGAGTCAACTGCCAGAAAAGAGAAGATGGGGGATAAACTGCTTGGCTGCCAAAAATAATACCTATTACATCCCACTGTAATTGTACGTACCAAATATGCTGCAGTGAAGATTTATTACAGCCTGGGCCAATTGGCAATGTAAGTAAAAATGCCTCATAAATGCTAAAGCACCATGAAATGTTGGTTGTGAGTCAGTACTAAAATGTAAGTCTGCATTGGCCCTGCCTAGCCAAACTGCAATTACTCCTGGATCCCTCGCTTTCCGAATGGTTTAAGTTTTTCTTTCCTCCTAGCAGAATTCATTTGTCACAGTTTCCCCCCTAATTGGCCTCTGTCTTCTAACAGTCTGCTTCCAACTGCAGCAAAAAATTTGCTCATGTCATTTTTCAAAGGAAGTCAGAAGAAAAAAAAAATGTCCAAAGTTGGATAGTTCAAAACTGAAAACATAATTGATAAATGCGTGTGTGTAATCAGATTGTTCTCAGCATCCTTCATTCTACTGTTCCTGTAATCTATTGAGTCACTTTCTTGGCCTCATTGCTCCAATCTTCAAATAAGCCAAAATATTTTGCTGATACTAGCCGGAATTTATTGAGTGATAGAATATTTGTAATGTACTTTGAGACTGAACTTAGAGCCCTGAAGATTAGGCAATTAATTAGTAGGGAAATATTTTTGCCATTTAGAAAATAATAACTTCAGATTAATTAAAAGTCTATATTGGAATGTCGCATTTTTATAAGCCTACTTTAGACCTCTGGTTTTTAATTAGGTGTGAGGTGTTCATTTAGTGCTGACAATGTGAAGTAGGCTGATGCCTAAATTTGCTTCTGATAAACCTCTCATTGATGTCAGCACTTGAATACTTACTGCTACATTGAACATCATATTCAAAGATAGTGTGGCTGAAAACCAACTGCTTTTGAGCCTGAGTTTTGCTAAGAGACCTTACGTCACATCCTGGTAGCATTCTCTAAATTGACACTAAAAAAAAAACCTTAGGACATGGCCTCCAGTTCTTTAGCACAGAATTACCAAAACATGACATTATTGAATGACTACCCAAGGCCTTTTGCAATTCACTTTTTCCTTGTCATCTTCCCACTACAGATACTGAAAAACTCCCGGCATTCACTTTCCCAGCCTCCTCTATAGCTAGCAAAGGCCATATGATCCAGTTCAGGCCAATGGATGGAGGAGAGAGATGGCTGGAGGATTTCTGGGAAAAATTATCCCACCCCATTAGAAGTCCAGATGCATGGGAAGAGAGCCCTTTTGATTCCTCCTGCCTCCTCTCTGTTTGGGTCACATTTGAGAATGTAATGCCTGGAGCCCTAGCAGCCATTTGTGACCATTGCTGAAACACTGAGTCTGTCAAAGCAGAAAGAGTCCAGGTCATTGGGAACATTATTGAGCCACTATACTAAATGGAATGGCCTGCCTTCATATTTCATGTTAAGCGAGATGAATAAAGTCCTGCATTTCAGCCATTGGGCATTCTATCACTTTTGACCAAAGATATGTTTTATTTTTAAGTAACACAAAGATACAAAGTATTTCCCAGTAACCATTCTATGTCCTCCCCTTCTTGACTGTCCAGATTTTTATTTGGATAGTCAGTCTCCTGATATACCTTATGTAGCCAATGGAATTCCACCCCCATTTCCACGGATGATCACTAGTGGATTAAGTCAGTCAATAAATTCCACTCACCTGGCCTTGAATGGGGATTGATTCAAGGGTTAGCTGCCACTTAAGTTGTCCAACCGGAGTAAATCTTTGGATTCTTGCCTGGAATGCAGGAAAAGAAATGCTCTCACCTTTTTGACTACACAAATGTGAAGCCTGGAACTGCTGCAGCCATCTTGCCACCCTGAAGCAAATCAGCCTTTGGAAGAAGCTGACACCACAGAAGGGCAAACAGAAGAACAGAAAGAAGCTAAGTCCATGATAATGTCATCGAGGTACTAGATCACCCTAGTTTTGGACATGCAGTTATATGAGCTTATAAATCTCCTTTATTAAAGTCGATTTGAGTTGAATTTCTTTGAACTGTTCTTTGCAACTTCAAAAGGCATTCTGATTTGATATACTTCCTATCTGGACTGTTAGGCAACAAGCAAAGAGGAAAACCAAATAGGAATCTTTTAAGAACCAAAAATAAAAATACCCCTCCATAGCTCAACCATATTAGGTAGGTCTGTGGTTAGCCACTGTTTCCTTCACTCGTCAAAGCCAGAGGAAAAAAAAAATGATGTGTCAAACTATTACATGTAATGCGGCTCGTCCTTACTTACTTGGACTTGGGGCAAGAAACTTAACCTGTCTGAGCCTTGGTTTGTGTATCTGTGAAATGGAGATAATAATAGCACTTGTGTCATAGGACGGCTCTGAGGTTAAAGGCGATAATGCATGTAAAGTGTTTCTAACTGGGCCTTTGATAATTTACACTCAGTCGATGCTGGTTATTCTGATTATCAGGAATCCCCAGTCAACTAGGGATTGAGTCAGACAGGTCCAGTGTCCCCTGCCAAATCTTCCAAATGGTCTTGGACTGGGTATCCTCTTGTTATTGAAGAGCTCACTCTTCTTTTGGTCAAAAGTGAGCAAAATAAGGCCAGGCACGGTGGCTCACACCTGTAATCCGAGCACTTTGGGAGGCAGAGGCGGGCAGATCACCAGGTCAGGCGATCGAGACCATCCTGGCTAACACGGTGAAACCCCTCTCTACTAAAAAAAAAAAAAAAAAATCAGCCAGGCTTGGTGGCGGGCGCTTGTAGTCCCAGCTACTTGGGAGGCTGAGGCAGGAGAATGGCATGAACCTGGGAGGCGGAGCTTGCAGTGAGCTGAGATCACGCTACTGCACTCTAGCCTGAGCGACAGAATGAGACTCCGTCCCCCCCCCGAAAAAAAGAAAAAAAGTAAAGAAAAAGTGAGCAAAATAAGATCCTTCCAGATTTTCATGAAGGACCTACCACTCCTTGAGTCACACACAGATCTCTTCCCAGCTCAGTCCTGCCTTTTGGGAGGGCCTGGAGTACTTACAATGTGACTGATTCTCACCCTCTTTGAAGGGGAGCAAAAGACACCCTTCCAATCCCCTCACCCCAGGAATCCAGCACTGACCCTGTTCTTGACAGCACACCAGCCCCACAGCCCAGCAAGAGAAGACAGCCTACCCTGGGGGGTGTTTCATCTTGGGCCATTGCCCACTTCACCCCTTCATGCCCCAGGAAAGAACAGGATGGATTGGGAAGCCCAGAGGGAGAGGGAGAAACCAGGAGACGGAGAAGCAGCCTCTGTTAACAGGGCTCATGGAACAGCTGCATTGATGATTTCATCCTTGCTTAAGGATGCCATAAAAAAGAGAAATATTCAGTGATCACCAGTTCATATCGCTGTAAAAGACAGAAACAGGGCCCAGCAGGCTTGGGTTCCAGCAACATTCTGATTTGACAGGACCTTAAAATGTCTCCTGGAGTCAAGTCAGGGAGAAAAATTCTTCAGGTAACTGAGTGCAGCAAATAACTAAGTAGGAAGAATTTATTCTAGTTGCCAAAAGGAATATGGCCAAGGCTCCAAAGGAAAAGGGGTGGGGGGAGGAGTGAAAAAGAAAGCAGAAACATTATGATAAGAAGAGAAGGGATGTTCATTTTCAAGCGGAAGGTAAGATATGGATTTAAGTTCATCCTCAGAATAGTGTAGCAAGAAACTTTATAGCCAAACTGACTCCCAACCGGAAAAGTCCCTGTTTCTCGGATCTCTTTGAATTATAGGGAAAACTAATTGGATCTTCATGTTTACCATGGAGGAAACCAAGTGGTACTCAGGATGTAAATCCTAGAGGTTCTTTAAAAGGACAACGTTGACCTTTACAAGGCTCTCAACTTACAGATCTGTAAGGAGAAAAAAATTGATTTCCTGACCTTTGACTGCTTGCTTGTCATTTTTTTTTTCCTCCACACAAGGGCCCCGAATCCCATCACTCTCTTCCTGATGTGATTTTCCTGACTGTGCCCTCTGTCCCTGGTCAGACTCAGGAGCAGGGAATCAGCCCATTCTCCAGTCCAGCCTTGGGAGAGGCTGGTCTGGGCTGTGGAACGGCTCCACCAACAAGGACCCTGGGTGAAGCCACAACCTCTCGGAGCCCTCCACTGTCTGAGAGGCTGGCTTCGCCCCTCCAGCAGCTTCATGATGGTGAGACCAGCTGGCACGTCTGGGCGCCTACCATGTGCTGGGTATTGTGTTGAGACATTTCCCAGACATTATCTTAAGTAACTCTTCCTCACAACAGCCTTGTGAACCTGGGACGCTAATCCACTACACACATCTCTCTCATTTCACAAACGGGAAAACTCTCGTATCTCTGGCCATTTTCTTTCCCCTTCCACCTGCCTTCTTCAGGCCACCTTCCCTGTGGGCAGAGAGATGAGATCATGGGGGACAGGATGATTTGAACTTGGAGTCCAAGAGCAAATGTGACAGTAATTGCAAAGATGAGGAAACGGGGCCCTAGAGAAGGATTTGTCACTCACACCAGGCCCATTGGGTTCCAGATGGCAGGCCCAAGGACCCCCACACCAGCATGGCTCCCCTGCCACACACAGCATTATTTCTCCCACTCAAGCCTGGTCACAGGGGCCACAGTGAGTCACCAACCTTCTCTGGGAGTTACCTGGCATCTTTAGTGTCATAATCCATGGGGAGAAGAGAAGGGAACTTGGAGGTCATTTGGGGAATGGAAGGGCTGTGGATGGGGTGCTTCTCACGGTCACACCATGAGAAGCCAGACAGTGGTAGTGGTAGAATTGTGGGGCATGGGATGGATGGCACTAAGTGATTGGTCAATATGAATTCATCCTGTATTCTTATGCAGAGGAGGCCCTTCTCAAAGTAGGCAGGGGCCCAGGCAGTGTGATTTGAGACATGCCTACCTCATGGGGCCTGTATGGAGCCCCAAATCATTGAACTCTTTGCCACTTAAATGGTTCACTGCCACGCCTCCTGCTTTTAGTCATTTGCTTGCCGTTATCAAGATGTTTGTCACAATTGTGAACCAGCTGCACTATTATTTCCTTAACAGTTTAGATCAATTTTAAAAACATAAATAGAGATATTTTAGAAGAAACTTTGTATCAGTACTATGCATTGAAAGCCAGTATCATTTACCATAATAGAGGCATAATAATAAAAACAATGAAAGAAAACAATGTTATTAGACTCTGGCTGCTTTGCTGACTGTCAAAGGCTCTGAGCCTGAGCTTTGTTAAAAAGAGAGATTACCAAGTGTTAAGTGTGAAAAACAGGGCCAAATGGAGATTACCTCTTTGACCCACACACACTAGGAGGATTGACAGAGAAGTTAAATGCTGTTGAACATCACCTAAATCATCTTGAGAACCACCAGTGGTTATCTCAGGCTTTGGGGAATTCTGGGGGCCCCTTTCATGTTTTCTCGAAAAACACCACCATTACACACAAAAAGGAACAATTCATCGGGGACTTATTATCCAGCTCTGTGAGTTGGGATGATTTACTTCTCTGGAACTCAGTTTCTCTCACCTGCAAAATGGGAGGATTAGACGAGATAATGTCTTGAAGTCCCTCCCAGCTCTAGCGCCTGCTTCCTCTAATGCTAAGAAACAAATCACATATAGGACATGAGGCAGCTCAGGAGTGATGGAGAAATCAAATAGCAACTTGAAATGGTAACGAAAACGGTAGCAGCCCTGAACAGTGGAGAAGGGGTAGGGTGTGGAAGTGTCACAGATCAAAGTCCCTCTCTTCCCAGCCTCACTGAAGGCCACTGAAATAACATGTCCATCCCAGGGATATTCAAATGAGAAAAATATAAGATTCTTATCTCTTCATATCCAACACTCAGATTTCAGAGCTGAATTTTCTAATTTGCAGTGGGAAAATTAGGCTTCATTTTCCTTTACAAAATCATTTCTACTTTCAGATATAGCGCATCCTGAGTAGACTGGTTTCTGCTTGATTAAGAGATGGGTTAGGGCAGTGGTTAGGAACTTGGGCTTTGGGGTCCATCTGAATTTTAGCCTTAATGCCATCATTTACCAAAGGTGTGCTTTGGGCAAGGAAGTCCCATCTTAAAAGGGAGTTTAATAACAGTATCCACACCTTACAGTTGTGATGAATCAATGAGAAAGTATATAAAGCGACAGCGTGTTTGCAAACACAGTTTCTAGCAAACAGTAAATGCATAAAAAATGTTAACTATTAGTAACTGGCTACCAGTATTTTCTGCACAAATTACAGCCTTAAACTCCAAGGCTTAGTGGATCCTCCCACCTCAGCCTCTTAAGTAGCTGGGACTAGAGGTGCACACCACAACTCCCAGCTATTTTTTTTTGTTTTTGTTTTTTTGTAGAGACAGGGTTTCACCATGTTTTCCAGGCTAGTCTCAAAATCCTGGGCTCAAGGTATCTGGCCACCTCTACCTCCAGATGTGCTGGGATTACAGGTGAGCCACTGAGCCTGGCCCACAAGTGACTTTTCTACTTGCTGTCCCAATGCAGACTCTCTCTCTACTCTGGCCCTGCCCACTCACATCCTTTTTTCCTGTCTTGATGATCATCTTCCTCATGCTGTGGCTGGTACCCCTCTCTATGCCAGTCCCTATGTGCTTTGACAGATACAGTCAATACCCAATACATCTGCTGAACTGTGTAGAGGCCCCTTTGAAAAATGGTGAAAGCAACCTTTAGCTGAAAACAGGAACGATTTTACAGGGATGTTTTTGCACTGCCTTCAGACTAGCTGCTGAAAAACCTAAACCCAAAGTCTGTTATGTATGGGAAATATTTGTGCAGCATATGCAATCTTTATAGGACTCAGTTGAAACAATTCCTAGTTTGCTAAATTAAGATGGGGAAAAGAACATAATCTTCCACTTCTGTTTCATTTCACCCCAGGATAAGGAAGAAGAGAGGATGCAAGCTTCCTAACTGTCCTGGTTTTCTTCTTGGATTCTTCTATGTGTGTTTACAAAACATACACAGTGGACTCCTTAGTAACACACACAAGATTAGCCTCTTCTGATATCTGAAAGATATATGAATTGCTGAACTGCTGATGAGAAAGATCCATGAAGAGTTTTTTAGTTGGTTTAGTAAGATTACTTCCAGTCAACAATTCTCTAGTTTAGTGGTAGAAGATAGATCTGTTTTCCATAAAAGTTAAATGCCAGACTTCTGAATCACTCCAAATGAAAATCATTCCCTTAAAGAGCCATTTGCTATCATTTGTTTTACAGCAAAATATAAAGGTTGAAATAGAAACTATTATCACAGAATGGCATGCTGAAGAGGCATGAGTGGTGATAAAAACACAAACAGCTCTTTTTTTTTTTTTTTTTTTGAGACAGAGTTTTGCTCTTGTTGCCCAGGCTGGAGTGCAATGCTGCAATCTCAGGTCACCACAACCTCTGCCTCGCAGGTTCAAGCGATTCTCCTGCCTCAGACTCCCAAGTAGCTGGGATTACAGGTGTGCACCACCATGCCTAGCTAATTTTGTATTTTTAGTAGAGACGGGGTTTCTCCATGCTGGTCAGGCTGGTCTTGAACCCCCAACCTCAGATGATCTGCCCGCCTTGGCCTCCCAAAGTGCTGGGATTACAGGCATGAACCACCGTGCCTGGGCAACACAAACAGCGCTTAGGCCAGCACTACATTTCCAACTACTGCTTTGGGATACCTATGCTCATTGGAAACAAATAAACAAACATAAGCCAACTTACCCTCTTTTGTTTCCACCAGTTCAGTTAAAAACTGCTACCTCCTGCTCGTAGAGCATTTCGTAGTTTGAAAATGCTTTCTTGTCTCATTCCTATTTGGTCTTCAGAACATCTCTAGCAGGCAAATAGGGTGAATAAGAGAAGTAACACCAGAAACAACCCAAGTGTCTGTCAACTGATGAATGGATAAATAAAATGTGGGACATCTATACAATGGACTGTTATTAGGCAATGAAAAAGAATGAAGTACTGGCCAGGTGCAGTGGCTCACGCCTGTAATCCCAGCACTTTGGGAGGCTGAGGCAGGGGGGTCACAAAGTCAGGAGTTCGAGACCAGCCTGGCCAATATGGTGAAACCCTGTCTCTACTAAAAATACAAAAATTAGCCAGGCCTGCTGGCACATGACTGTAGTCCCAGATACTCGCGAGGCTAAAGCAGAAGAATCACTTGAACCTGGAAGGCAGAGGTTGCAATGAGCCGAGATCATGCCACTGTACTCCAACCTGGGCAACAAAGCAAGACTCTGTCTCAAAAAAAAAAAAAAAAAAAAAGAACCAAGTACTGATACATGCTACAATGTGGAGTCGCCTTGACAACATCATGCTAAGTGAAAGTAGTAACAAAGAACAATCTATTGTTGATTCCATTTATAGGAAATGTCCAAAATGGGCAAATCCATAAAAATGGAAACTGGCCAGGCATGGTGGCTCAGGCCTGTAATCCCAGCACTTTGGGAGGCCGAGGTGGGCAGATCACCTGAGGTTGGGAGTTTGAGACCAGTCTGACCACCATGGAGAAACCCCGTCTCTACTAAAACACAAAAATTAGCCAGGTGTGGTGGCACATGCCTGTAATCCCAGCTACTCAGGAGGCTGAGGCAGGAGAATTGCCTGGAGGTGGAGGTTGCAGTGAGTGGAGATCACACCATTGCACTCCAGTCTGGGCATCAAGAATGAAACTCTGCCTCAGAAAAAAAAAAAAAAAAAGATAGAAATGAGATTGGTAGTCGCCTAGGGCTGAGGGAGTGTGGTTGGAGATAGTCAAAGTGGAAGGGGTTTCTTTTTTCAGGTAATAAAAAAATGTTCTAAAGCTGATTGCGGTGATGGCTGTACAATTCTGGGAATATACAAAAAACAACTGAATTGGATACATTAAATGGGTGAATTGTGTGGTTTCTTATGGATCATTAAAGCTGTTGAGAGAGACTATCTAGAGCCTGACTTCCGAATTAGATGTGGGTTCCCATTGCAATTCTGTCACTTAGTTACTGTATGAGCTTAGCCAGGTTACTTAAACATTGTGAACTGCAGCTGCCTTCTTTGAAAACCAGAGGTAATAAGGCCTCCCTTGCAGGGTCATGTGGAAGATCCAACTCATGCCCACAGAGTGCCTGGAATGGTGCTGCACATGTCATTAGTACCTGTTAAATGGCAGCCTGGCTTATGACCATTCTCTCTCTCTCTTTTAATAGAGACAAGGTCTTGTTATGTTACCCAGGCTGGTCTCGAACTCCTGGCCTCAAGGAATCCTCCCATCTTGGCCTCCCAAAGTGCTGGGATTACAGGCATAAACCCTTATGACCATTTTGACCATGAGCTGACTGAGGTTCAGTGATGGAGGAAAAGCTTCAGTGATGAGTAGGAAATGGGTCCAATTGGCCTCCAGACCTATAGCTCAGAGCTGCTTTCTTCATGTTGGAGGCAGAATGGAAAATTAGAAGGAATCTCAAGTTTGGAAACAGGACCAGGCTTTCATCTTATAATGATTCACTGAGTTCCTATCACATGCTAGGTCTGTGCCAGGCCATAAGGAAAGAGCGGTAGGTTCCATGGCTGTAGTCCTGACCCTAGTGGAGTTCACAGATTAGCAAGTAGGGATGCCAATTCAGGAGTCAAGTTAACCAGGGTTAGGCTATGGGTACTTCCTTCGTAATCCTGGGCAAGTTACTTAATTTCTGTGAGATTCAATATCTGCAAGTATGGTTGCAGTTATATATTCCCATTATCCTCATACTAGTATGACCTACAAAATTGGTGTGACAATGTAATCAGATTATCTATGTAAAGTACTAAATACAGTTCCTGATATATGATAAACACTAAAGAAACAACTCATTTAACAATATGAACAATTAATAATACAAAACAATGATTTATATTAATATAATAATTAGAATTATAAATAATAACTAAGAACTAATGTCAACAATTAGTAATAATAAGTATTCCTATTATATTTATTATTAGCATCTAGTGGAGCGTTGCACCCCTGAGTAGAGAACAATCTGCAGGATGTTGTCCAGCTTTTTGGAGCTTATTTCCTTATTAATAACTTGGCAATATTAATGGTTAGCTCCAGGTTTTTATGTAAGCTAGATAAGAAAATGTACGTAAAAGCATTTTTGATAGGGGCTTATTATTTTTATTCCATGAAAGCAGCACCACTCAGAGCCTTCGGTGAACAAAGTATTACTTTGTTTTGCTTGAGCAAAACGGGGAAAAGCCCCTTATAAAACCATCAGGTCTTGTGGAACTCACTCACTATCATGAGAACAGCAGCATGAGGGTAACTGTCCCCATGATTCAATTATCTCCCACCAGGCTCCTTCCACAACACATGGGGATTATGGGAACTACAATTAAAGATGAGATTTGGGTGAGAACACAGCAAAACCATATCATTCCTCCCCTGGCCCCTCCAAAATCTCATATCTTCACATTTCAAAACGCAATCATGCCTTCCCAACAGTTCCCTAAAGCCTTAACTCATTCCAACATTAACCCAAATGTCCAAAGTCTTATCTAAGACAAGGCAAGTCCCTTCCATCTATTAGCCTGTAAAATCAAAAGCATAGTTAGTTACTTCCTAGATACAATGGGAGTACAGGCATTGGGTAAATACACCCATTCCAAACGGGGGAAATTGGCCAAAACAAAGGGGCTACAGGACCCATGCAACTCCAAAATCCAATAGGGCAGTCATTAAAGCTTAAAGTTCCAAAATGTCCTCATTTGACTCCACGTCTCATGTCCAGGTCACACTGATGCAAGAGGTGGGCTACCACAGCCTCGAGCAGGTTTTCCCCCATGGCTTTGAAGGGTACAGCTCCCTCCAAGGTGCTTTCATGACTGGCATTGAGTATCTGTGGCTTTTCCAGGTGCATAGTGCAAGCTGTTGGTGAATCTACCATTCTAGGGTCTGGAGGATGGTGGCACTCTTCTCACAGCTCCATTAGGCCCTGCCACAGTGGGAACTCTGGATGGGGGTCCCACCTCATATTTCCCTTCCACACTGCCCTAGTAGATGTTCTCCATGAGGGCTCCACTGTGCAGCAAACTTCTGCTTGGACATCCCCTGAAATCTAGGGGGAGGTTTCCAAACCTTAATTCTTGATGGATGTATAAATGTCTATATAAACTATCTATATAGGGTACCTGATCTCTGAAGTAAAGTTACTTTGGTATGAGGGACCAATTAGAACTATTTGGAATGAACCTTTTTTACCCAAATAATAAGCAAAAAGCAACACCATACCCTTAGGCTACTTGGAAAAATTAGTGCTAACAAGAAATTTGATAGATGCAGATAGTGATTCTTACCACATTTCCATTTAATTTACTTGTTTATCTTAGGAATAAGATGGAGAGACAGGCTTAATCTGTGTGGAAGTGGAAGTTTAAAAACCTTGTATCATTAATCTTAAATTTTTGTGATTTGCCTTTATAGTAGTCCCCTGTTATAAGCAGGGGATACATTCCAAGATCCCCAGTGGATACCTGAAACTGAGGATAGTAATGAACTCGATTGCCATAAATCAGAATATGATAATGTTCAGGTCTTTTACCTACAAACTTCATGTCTTTTCCATCTTAACTAAGCACTTATGCATACAGAAGGGCTGGGCTCCCAACTAAACCCCACCTTTAAACCTGGATCTACAGCCTTAAGTGAAAACAGATGGCCCCTTTTTTCCAACCAAACATTGCCTTTTTGGATTGCCCCACCCCTATCCTGTGCCCATAAAAGACTTCATCTGGCAGGGCAACAAAAGCAGCTGAGTGTGGAAGAAACAAGAGGCTGAGTGGAGATCAGAGAAGCAACTGAGCATCAGAGACTATGGATAGATGTGGCTAACTTCAGACAGTATGGCTTCAGGGAAAGATTACCTTCCCATCCCCTTTCCAGCCTCTCTTTCTGCTGAAAGCCATCCACCACTCAATAAAGTCTTCCTCATGCATCTCCTTTCAAACAGTTCATGTGACCTGATTCTTCCTGGACTGGACAGGAACCTGGGTGCCGAGATGGCAAGGACTACCACCCTGAACTTCCACTGAGCTGGTTGGCACTTGGCCATCCCTGGGTGGCAGAGCTGAAAGAGCTGGTTGTAACACACTTGGATGCTGCTGCGGGGCCCACAAAGAGCCCGCTCCCACCAGAGAGGAGTGACCAGACAGTTTCAGTGTTTGTTCCCTCTGGCTCCCACACTTGCTCACTTGCATGCTCCCTCCCACGAATGGCTAACAGTGAACTGAGTGAAATGAGCCACTCCAGTTTCTGCTCGTGAAGGAGGTCAAGGGAACTATCCCATCTCATTTTCACACACTATGGCCATAACTTTGGTAATTTGATGCGTGACAGCAAAACTAGCATAAATTTCTTTTTCCTCTATCACAATTTTACAAATATAAGATTTGTTTTTACCATAGATCTTAGCAACTTCAGCAGAGTATTTGTTTTATTATTAAGTTGAGAACTTCTTTTCACTTAAAGGAAGCACTTTATGGCTTCTCTTTGGCATATCCAAATTGCCAGCATCATACTCTCACACTATTTGTGCCCATTATTAAGTAAAATAAGAGTTACTTGAACACAGGCACTGTGATTTTGCAACTGTCAATCTGATAACTCAGATGGCTACTATGGGACTAATCTGCAGGGGGCATCTACAGCATGGATATGCTGGACAAAGGGATGATTCAGTTCCTGGGCAGGAGAGAGTAGGGTGGCTTATGATCTTAACATAATACTCAGATTGGCCTGCAATTTAAAACTTATGAATTGTTAATTTCTGGAATATTTCATTTAATATTTTGGACCATGGTTGACCACAGATAACTGAAACTGTGGAAAGCAAAACCTCAGATAACGCTGAGCACAGTGGCTCATGCCTGTAATTGTGGCACTTTGGGAGGCCAAGGCAGGTGGGTTTCTACAAAAAATTCAAAAATTATCCAGGCATGGTGGTGCATGCCTGTAGTCTCAGCTACTTGGGAGGTTGAGATGGGAGGATTACCTGAGCCTGGTTGGTAGAGGCTGCAGTGAGCTGAGATCATGCCATTGCACTCCAGCTCAGGAGACAGAGTGAGTGAGACACTGTCTCAAAACAACAAAAAATAAAAAAGCAGAACCTAAACTAAAAAGCTAAACCAAATCAAAGAAGCCAAAACAAAAACCCCGACAAGAGAGGACTACTGTATATATTAAGACCCTAGAAGACAGAGTCAAAGGATGTATTTGGTTATAATCTCTCAGCATCTTCATTTCTCAAAAAGTATCTCTCACTTGAAAAACAATGGGGCTAATTGAAGCAATTATATGGATAAATTAAGCAAACAGAACAATACCTTTGGTTTGAATTATTCTTACAGATTGGAACTCAGGAAACTAATTCTTTTTTAAAAAATTTATTTTTAAATTGTGAAATAATTGTACATATTCATGGGGTACAAAGTATCATTTCCATATATATAATGTGTGGTGATTAGATCAGGGTAATTAACATATCCATCATCTCAAACATTTATCATTTCTTTGTATTGGGAACAGTCAATAGTCTCCTTCTGGCCATTTTGAACTATGTAATATAATATATATTGTACTATATAATACATATTAATATACAATATATATACTGTTGTTAACTATAATATACTGTTGTTAACTATAGTCATCCTACAGTGGCATACAACACTAGAATTTATTCCTCCTGTCCATCTGTAATTTTGTAGCCTTTAGTGAATATCCTGCTATCCCTCCCTTCCCCCTACCCTTCCCAGTCTCTAGTATTCTCTGTTCTACCTTTGACACCTGTGAGATCAGCTCTTTTTAGCTTCCACATATGAGTGAGAATATGTGGAGTTTAACTTTCTGTTCCTGGCTTATTTCACTTAATTTCCTCCAGTTCCATCTATGTTGTAATGAATGACAAAATTTCATTTTTTATGGCTGAATAGTATTCCATGTGGTATATATACCACATTTCCTTTATCCATCCATCTGTTGTTGGACAATTAGGTTGATTCCAATTTTGGCTATTGTGAATAGTGCTGCAGTAAAAATGGGGATGTAGATGTCTCTTTGATACAATGATTTATTTTATTTCTTATTGGAACAGGAATTAAAAGAAATTAAAGAGTGTGTAAGCAGAAACTAAGTTGTATGTAAGAAAACTCAATTCCCCTGAGAAGAGAAAGAGCTGGAGTCCTTTAAAATATAACTGCCTGTTTTTCTGTGGTTAGTGAGCGTTATCTCTCCTACTTTCCCAGGCATTGTGAAGACCCTATTTCCCTAGATGTGAAGCTGCAAGGTCACAGATAAACTCAAGTCACAAAACATGTTTTTCCTTGAAAAGTAAGAAATGATGTAATGCATGTCTCAATTGATTGAATAACTGCCTTTGTTTCTCACTTCTGTAGTATGCTTCCCCCTCCACAGATCCCCCTCCACAGATCTCCCCCACCCCACAAAATGCTTAAAAGGTAACTTAAATCTTTGTTCAGGGCTCAGTCCTTTGGATGTTAATCCAACTGGACAAATGCACCTAAATAATAAATATGCTGCTGATCCCCATTGGTCTCTCTGTTTCCTTAAAAATGCTACATCATTTCTGGGGGCTTGCCTGGGATTGGAGACGACAGATTTACTGTCTCCTTTGCCTGTGAGAATAGAGCCCCGGGGCCAGGGGAGACCCAGCATCCAAGGCGCACTGCGGGGAAGCTTCACCTGGATGGAGACTGGCTCTCCCTGCATCCCAGTGGCCTGCCCAGCAGTGCAACGGAACTGGGGATGGGGTTGCAGGATGATGCCAGCACTTCAGGAACCATGGTAAGGAGCAAGGGCCCAAGGCAAGGAAGCCCGTCCCATAAGGATGAAGGGGAGCTTGATCATCTCTTGGGGAACAGCCACTAATCCAACCCAGACGCAGCTGGGGGTGGCAGGAGTGGCTTGCCAACTTGGATGAACCTCATGTCCCCACTAGTAAAGTGAAAGTGGTTCACTGAATCTGGAGACAGGAACTAGGAGTGTGTGGGCGCATGTGAACCTCCTGCCCATGACATGAGAGAGGCTCGTTTAGTCTGATGAGGTGTCCTGGGTACAAGTGGTGTGTCTATGTGTGTGAATGTGGGAGCCTAACTAGGCTTACCCGGGACATGAGAGAGGCTCATTTCGTCTGATGAGGAGTGCTGGGGCAGGGGAGGAGTGTGAAAGTGTGTGAAAGAGACGTTCTCAGGAGAGGCCAGTGCAGGGAATGAGATGGGGAGGCACAGATCCCTTAGCACGGGCTGTGTGCTCCGAGGCGACTGCGGGAGAAATCAGACCTAGACCACTGCATATGGCTGACCCTTAGGACCACCTTCGCAGCTGCAGCAGGCTGTGATGGGGAAGGCGCACGTTCCTGGCTAAGCAGCATTGGAAACTCCTGTAATAGGACCCATTCTGGTGGACCAGAGAGTGAAAATGAGAGTGAAAGTGAGCCTCAAGGGAGGAAATGGGAGGGAAAGCATTGAAACCAACTCATTTGCAGTGCACGATAAAGAATTTTAAAAAAGGATTTAGAGGTGTTTATGGGATGAAACTGGATGCTCAAAAGTTAAGGACATACTGTGAGATAGACTGGCCTGCTTTCAACGTGGGTTGGCCCTCTGAAGGTACAATAGACATGGAAATAATTGGCTGTGTGTTTAATGTGGTCACTGGAGTTGGAGGAAAACCAGGATACCCAGACCAGTTCTCCTATATAGACTCTAGGCTCAATGTGGCACAAACTCACCCCAAGTGGCTACAGGCCTGCCTAGAGGGATTTTACAAGGCATTAGTGGCTCAGGAAGCCCAACCAAAGGAAGAAAGAAAAAACAGAAATAGGAACAAAGAGATGGCTCAATTTATAGCTGCTACACTAGCAGAAAGTAATCCTGGATTTGCTAGAAGGCATGGCCAAGTCAGAGGCTGAGGAAGGGGGCACACAAGACTGGGAGAGGAAAGCCAGTCCTGATTGGACAGTAATCAATGTGTAAAGTGCAGGCAAATGGGCTACTGGAAAGATGAGTGCTCCGAAAAGGAAAAGGATGAAAATGATGGTCAATGGTCTGACACCTGAGTGCGACATTTGGTTGCTAGTCATGGCGCCTCAAAGGCAGATCCTGATTTGATTGGCTTAGCAGGGGCTGAGAATTTTGAGGACTGAGACAGACCGGGCTCCATCTTTTTAGGCCTGGGGAGCCTATGGTCTCTATGGAAGTAGGGGCCAATTAATGGATTTTTGTCGATACTGGTGCCGATTTCTCTGTGGTAACTCACCCAATTAGCCCCCCTACAAAGAACTGTGCTACTATCGTAGGGGCTCCTGGGGCCAAAGAAAAGAGACCATTTTGCAAATTCAGGAGATGTGTTATTGGGGGACAAGAAGTTCAGCATGTTTCTATATATGCCAAGTTGTTCAATGCCCTCGTTGGAGAGAGACTTACTCCAGAAACTACAGGCACACATTTCCTTTACACCTAAAGGGAATATGACTCTGGAGTTTGGAAAATCTAAGGCAATGGTACTGACCCTGACTGTCCCAAGAGTTGAGGAATGGCAGCTCTATGAACTGTGTGCCAGAAGGCTACCAGAGCCAGAACTACACACTATATGGGGAATGCTTTTCAAGGGACTGGGTGTATGTGCCGAGGACAACCCCCTGGACTTGCTGCAAATAGACCCCCAGCGGTAGTAGAGTTTAACCCTCATGCTGCCCCAGTGTGAGTCTGTCAATACCCACTACCACAGAGGCAATTGATGGAATAACAAAGCACCTAAATTGGCTTTATATGCATGAGATTATAGTAAAATGCAAGTCTTCATGGAATACTCCTCTGCTGCCCGTGTGCAAACCAAATGGGGAATACAGGCCAAGACAGGACACCCGGAGGTAAACGAGGCCACTGTCACTCTCCATGCCATAGTACCCAACCCATACACAATGCTGGGACAGATTCCTGCTGATGCCACTTGGTTCACATGTCTGGACTTAAAGAATGCCTTTTTTTGTTTGAAGCTTTCTCCCTGAAGTCAGGCTATATTTGCCTTCCAGTGGAGGCAACCACAATATACTTGGACAAGGCTGCCACAAGGGTTTAAGAATTCTCCTACCATTTTTGAGGAGGATTTGGCTACAGATCTTGAGGCTTTGCGCCACCTAGTGACAATTGTGTGCTATTACAATACATTGATGGTTTGTTATTCGCTGCCCTCAGGAGGGAGGAATGCCTCCAAGGAACAGAGAAGCTGGTTATAAAGTGTCCAAGGACAAGGCAAGTCTGTTTTCGGGAAGTTAGATATCTAGGATTCATGGTATCCCAAGGCCAGCGCAGGCTTGAAAGTGCATGCTAGGAGGCTGTATGTGCATTGCCCACCCCCGTTAAAGGCAGCAGGTCAGGGAATTTCTAGGCGTGGCGGGATTCTGCCGAATCTGGATTCCAAACTTCTCCCCTATAATAAGGCCCTTACATGAGGCTACCAAAGGTGGGAAAAGAGATCCCCTCCTATGGGAAAAGGAGCAGGAAAAGGCCTTCAAGGATGTAAAGGAAGCTCTCCCCCAGGCCCTGGCACTACGGTTACCAGATGTAAAAAAGCCCTTCTTTTTGTATGTGGATAAACAAAATGGCAGTCGGTGTCTTAACTCAATTGTTGGCCTCTTGGCATCGGCCAGTAGCATACTTATCCAAAAGACTGGACTTGGTGGCCTTAGGTTGGCCACGCTCCTCAGGGCATTGGCAGCTACCGCAATCCTTAGAGAAGATGCCAACAAGCTAGCCCTAGATCAGAAGTTAATAGTTCGGGTGCCACGTGCTGTAATCACCTTAATGCCACAAAGAGGACATGGTTGGCTGTCCAATTCTAGAAACTAAATACAATTCAACAAAAAATGAATTGCATTTAAACCTATGAAAACTTTTTAGTGTCCCTACTTGGTCACAATAGCCATGTAAAATTGAAATCTAATTTTGTTATTTTACAGAAGAAACAGAGGATCAGCAAGATTAAATAACTAAATTATAGAAGATGCATATTGTCTTTGAGCCCAAATATTCTTACTCTGTATCCTGTGATATTTTCATTAGGCAGAATTCCTCGAGACTTCTATTTGATTATGGTGTGATATATAAAAGTACTTTTTGATACATATCATAAAAAGTGAAAATTTATTAGATTAAAAATTATTAGTGTCAATAAATAAATTTTTTTTCAGCAGTACATAGTAAAATATAACCATAAAACTATTTCACTATTAAAAAGCTGGCTTTCAGCTTAGTTCCTAGAATAGGAAATCCTTTTTGAAAAATGCTTTAGGAGATGGCTCATGAAGTATATGGAAAGAAAACAGGAGTCATTCATGGTTGACCAAGAAAAATATTTCTCAGTTAAATAACTTACCTTACTTACAAGATTTTGTTATGAATAACTTTGGATCTTTTAAAAAATGTAGCCTATTACCAAATACAAATATATATATCATATATATGTTTATAGTTACCTCTTTTGTCAGAAAGATCCAGCCTCCTAACTGATGGTTATATGTTTTATTTAAAAAATCAGTAGACTCTTTCATGTGACAATATTTAGCAAGCATATCATGATTGTGGAAACAAGATGGAAACACCAGCTTCAGGATCAGAAGACACGGGTTTATTTCTTACCGTTCCACTGTATTCATTCCATGACCTTAAATAGCTCTCCCTATTTCTACAAGTAGTTTACTTAGAACATTTAGAAGGTGTTTACAAGTTCTGTGATTATGTCCATACTAAGATATTTATTATGTGGCCGGGAGCGGTGGCTCACGCTTGTAATCCCAGCACTTTGGGAGGCCGAGGCGGGCGGATCACGAGGTCAGGAGATCGAGACCACGGTGAAACCCCGTCTCTACTAAAAATACAAAAAAAATTAGCCGGGCGTGGTGGTGGGCGCCTGTAGTCCCAGCTACTCGGAGAGGCTGAGGCAGGAGAATGGCGTGAACCCGGGAGGCGAGCTTGCAGTGAGCCGAGATTGCGCCACTGCACTCCAGCCTGGGCGACAGAGCGAGACTCCGTCTCAAAAAAAAAAAAAAAAAAAAAAAGATATTTATTATGATAAATATTGCTATATTTTATTCTACAACTAGAAGAGGGAAAGTTGGAAGGGTTTTGAGTGATTGTGTGTTTACAGGCCAGCAGCTGAATACAACTCTAAACTTTTCAATTTTTAATAAACAACTTATGAGATGTCCTCCTGGGATAAAAGGGATTTTAGATTGGACTAAGTGTTTTGTTACTTTGAGAATGTGTTCTTGAGTCTATTGAAGTGCATTAAACTGCCCATAAGAACACCGTCAGACACCTTATTTTTGTTTAATTAGCTCCTGACTTGGATCTGTCAAATGTCAAATTTACACTCCACTGGTTTCTTACCAACTGTGATCTGATCCATAGGTAATTTTTGCTTATTCTGGCTTACCTTTTTAGTTGAAAAAAATCTGTTTTGCTGTCTCTTCAGTGTTTCCCACTCACTTTTTGGACTTGTATTCTGGAAACACACTTTTTCTTATAGCTCCAGGAACTCCTCTTTTGAAAAGTTACCTTTATGTTCAACCCTCTTTGACTGGGACCTGACTCTGTAGACTGTCCTTTCTTCACTCCATGCTACTCTATTCCGGGATCCTGGGCTCTTGACTAGACAGGTGTAGGGATTCCAAAGAACTCTATCTATCACCACTCAGCTATTTAAGTAGAGACTGGGTGGCTACCTAATGGGCCATCATGAATGGAGTTTAATATTTTATTAGGTTGGGCATGATGACCTTGTAAGTACATGCAAATTCTCTGATCTGGCTCTGTGCTTTCACTCCAGACTTGAAAGACAGTTCAAGACATTTTCACAGATGGCACCTTAGCAAAATTCATGTTTATTATAGTTCTTTAGATAGTTTCAAACGCTCATTCAAACTTTCTTTGTCACCTACCATCGTAAATATTATCATGGCACTACACTAGTAAATGTTTCTACTAGTAGATAATTCTAACATGCTTCACAATTGGCAACAACATAAAAATTTCATGATACATTAGTTGTAAGGCAATAATTTAAGAATAAGGATCCTGGCCCAGAATTCAGAAGGCTTGGCTTCTAATTTTGCCGTGGCAGATGAGGTTCTAGTTCCTTGATTTAGTTTTCCATGTTGTAAAGAAGGAATACTGTTGCCTATATCTTTCCCAAGCCATAGGGATATTGTTAGATTAAATTTAAATGACTGAATAAATGAATTTTACTACTCTGCATATGATTTAAGAATGTAATTATTTCATCATTGTCATGATAATCTAATTCCAGAATTACCATGAGAACAACTACTTTGAAGTACTGTAAGCTATAATTGATGTGAAGTGCCGCTATTATAATAGGAGTCATTACTATCACTTAATTTACATCTGAAATTATGATAACAGATTAAAATTATGAAAGATAGGTTAATAAGGAAATATTATAATGAAAAATTTAAAAGTCAGTTAACCACCCAAATGTTTAATTTATACAATACCAAATATCAGACTCCCTACTATGTTTACTTTGATACATTATCAATGTCCAAATTTATAAGTGTCAACTTTGTTTTTGACACAGTGATTTATCTTCATGCAGACCTAAGCAAGGAGTTAAAATTAAAGGATAAATGCTGCAAACATTCTCCTCTCATATTCAGTTAAGCAACGTGAACTAATTGGGCTGTAGGCAAGGTCTGCTAATAATAGTGAAATACCCGTGAGGTCTAATTAACCACAGCTAAGAAACTTTGCAGAATTTGCCTGCGAAGAGGATATGTGGTAGCACTTCTAAGACTCAAGAGAAAGGTACCATCCAAAGATGCCATTTATAAATCCACAAAGACCTACTGGAAGCTGAGTGTTGGCATTTTTATCTTACAACTTCACTTCTTGATAAACTAACAGCTGCCTGGGGCTCTGGCCATGGAGCTATGCCAGACAAGTTAATAGGTGAGATTTGTTTTTTAAGAAATCATATAAACATAGAACCTCAGGATTAAATGGATCTTAAAAATCACCTTTCTTCCCCATCAATCTAAGGTTTAATTCTCTTCTTCTGCATTTAAAATATCAAGAAAGATAGATTGAACTATAATATAATCCCACCGCTTTAGAAGTAAAAATATTTTAAGGTCTTTTTTTCCTATTGATTATTATTTAAATTAATTAGGATCATATTATGTATTCAAATTTGGTGTCCCACATTTTCCCCACTTAATATTACAACATAAAATTTTCCATTTGATATTACACAAATTTTAAGAACATTGTTAAAAATTACACATAATTCTGAGAGGCTCACTATATTTTACTTCCCCACTTCTCTAATGTAAGACATTCCATGTAGTTTCTAATTTTCTGCAGCTTTTAATAATTTTGTTGAGCATATTAGTACTGAATGATTTTTCCCTTTTTAAAATATTTTCTTTTAGGGTTTATTCTTAGAAAAAATATTGTGAAGTCCAAGGAAAAAGACAAACTGACTTTAATTTATCCATGTTTATTTTTAGATCACGTATATTGTGTCTTCTATTTATGCACACCATACTGTATCAGATCTGCTGGGTCGACCTCAGAAGAAGAGAAAACGATGAAGCGGCTGCACTTTGATATCACATACGTACACGATTTTTGTCCTGGACAATTAAAAAACAAACCCCTTTATCCACTTATTTTTCAAAAGAAAAATACTTTTCACAGAATACATTTTGTTATATTTATGTTTTCTGTTTTCTTTCTTTCCTTTTTTTTTTTTTTTTTGAGATGGAGTCTCGCACTCTTGCCCTGGCTGGAGTGCAATGGCGTAACCTTGGCTCACTGTAACCTCTGCCTCCCGGGTTTAAGCAATTCTCCTGCCTCAGCCTCCCA
>NW_022096211.1:0-8350 GCF_006542625.1 Nomascus leucogenys
CAAGTGAACATTCAGGGCGCTAAGAGGCCTATAGGAAAAAGGAATATGTTCAAATAAAAACTACACAGAAATCTGTGAAACTTCTTACTGTTCTGTGCATTCAACTAACAGAGTTGAACCTTATTTTATTGAGAAGTTCTGAAACACTCTTTCTGTAGAAAATGCAAGTGACATTCAGGGCGCTAAGAGGCCTATAGTGAAAAGGAATATTCAAATAAAAACTACAAAGAAGCTATCTGTGAAACTCTTACTGTTCTGTGCATTCAACTAACAGAGTTGAACCTTATTTGATTGAGCAGTTCTGAAACACTCTTTCTGTAGAAAATGCAAGTGGACATTCAGGGCGCTAAGAGGCCTATAGTGGAAAAAGGAATATCTTCAAATAAAAACTACACAGAAGCAATCTGTGAAACTTCTTACTGTTCTGTTCTTTAAACTAACAGAGTTGAACCTTATTTTGATTGAGCAGTTCTGAAACACTCTTTCTGTAGAAAATGCAAGTGGACATTCAGGCGCTAAGAGGCCTATAGTGGAAAGGAATATCTTCAAAAAAACTACACAGAAGCAATCTGTGAAACTTCTTTCTGTTCTGTGCATTCAACTAACAGAGTTGAACCTTAGTTTTGATTGAGCAGTTCTGAAACACTCTTTCTGTAGAAAATACAAGTGGACATTCAGGGCGCTAAGAGGCCTATAGTGGAAAAAGGAATAGGTTCAAATAAAAACTACACAGAAGATATCTGTGAAACTTCTTCTGTTCTGTGCATTCAACTAACAGAGTTGAACCTTAGTTTTGATTGAGCAGTTCTGAAACACTCTTTCTGTAGAAAATGCAAGTGGACATTCAGGGCGCTAAGAGGCCATAGTAGAAAAAGGAATATCTTCAAAAAAAACTATACAGAAGCAATCTGTGAAACTTCTTCTGTTCTGTGCATTCAACTAACAGAGTTGAACCTTACTTTTGATTGAGCAGTTCTGAAACACTCTTTCTGTAGAAAATGGACGTGGACCTTCGGAGCGCTAAGAGGCCTACAGCGGAAAAAGTAATATCTTCAAATAAAACTACACAGAAGATTTCTGTGAAACTTCTTTCTGTTCTGTGCATTCAACTAACAGAGTTGAACCTTACTTTTGATTGAGCAGTTCTGAAACACTCTTTCTGTAGAAAATGCAAGTGGACATTCAGGGCGCTAAGAGGCCTATAGTGGAAAAAGGAATATTTCAAATAAAAACTGCACAGAAGAAATCTGTGAAACTTCTTCTGTTCTGTGCATTCAACTAACAGAGTTGAACCTTATTTTGATTGAGCAGTTCTGAAACACTCTTTCTGTAGAAAATGCAAGTGGACATTCAGGGCGCTAAGAGGCCTATAGTGGAAAAAGGAATAGTTCAAATAAAAACTACACAGAAGATCTGTGAAACTTCTTCTGTTCTGTGCATTCAACTAACAGAGTTGAACCTTATTTTGATTGAGCAGTTCTGAAACACTCTTTCTGTAGAAAATGCAAGTGGACTTCGGGCGCTAAGAGGCCTATGGAAAAAGAATACCTTCAAATAAAAACTACACAGAAGCATTCTGTGAAACTTCTTTCTGTTCTGTGCATTCAACTAACAGAGTTGAACCTTATTTTGATTGAGCAGTTCTGAAACACTCTTTCTGTAGAAAATGCAAGTGGACATTCAGGGCGCTAAGAGGCCTATAGTGGAAAAGGAATATTTCAAATAAAAACTCACAGAAGAAATCTGTGAAACTTCTTACTGTTCTGTGCATTCAACTAACAGAGTTGAACCTTATTGATTGAGCAGTTCTGAAACACTCTTTCTGTAGAAAATGCAAGTGGACATTCAGGGCGCTAAGAGGCCTATAGTGGAAAAAGAATATTTCAAATAAAAACTACACAGAAATCTGTGAAACTTCTTCTGTTCTGTGCATTCAACTAACAGAGTTGAACCTTAATTTTGAGCAGTTCTGAAACACTCTTTCTGTAGAAAATGCAAGTGGACATTCAGGGCGCTAAGAGGCCTATAGTGGAAAAGGAAAATATTTCAAATAAAAACTACACAGAAGAATCTGTGAAACTTCTTACTGTTCTGTGCATTCAACTAACAGAGTTGAACCTTATTTTGATTGAGCAGTTCTGAAACACTCTTTCTGTAGAAAATGCAAGTGGACATTCAGGGCGCTAAGAGGCCTATAGTGGAAAAAGGAATATTCAAATAAAAACTACACAGAAGCAATCTGTGAAACTTCTTTCTGTTCTGTGCATTCAACTAACAGAGTTGAACCTTAGTTTTGATTGAGCAGTTCTGAAACACTCTTTCTGTAGAAAATGCAAGTGGACATTCAGGGCGCTAAGAGGCCTAAGTGGAAAAGATATTTTCAAATAAAAACTACACAGAAGAATCTGTGAAACTTCTTCTGTTCTGTGCATTCAACTAACAGAGTTGAACCTTACTTTTGATTGAGCAGTTCTGAAACACTCTTTCTGTAGAAAATGCAATGTGGACATTCAGGGCGCTAAGAGGCCTATAGTGGAAAAAGGAATATCAAATAAAAACTACACAGAAGCTATCTGTGAAACTTCTTCTGTTTCTGTGCATTCAACTAACAGAGTTGAACCTTACTTTTGATTGAGCAGTTCTGAAACACTCTTTCTGTAGAAAATGCAAGTGGACATTCAGGCGCTAAGAGGCCTATAGTGGAAAAAGGAATATTTCAAATAAAAACTACACAGAAAAGCAATCTGGTGAAACTTCCTGTTCTGTGTTCAACTAACAGAGTTGAACCTTATTTTGATTGAGCAGTTCTGAAACACTCTTTCTGTAGAAAATGCAAGTGGACATTCAGGCGCTAAGAGGCCTATAGTGGAAAAGGAATATCTTCAAAAAAAACTACAAGAAGCAATCTGTGAAACTTCTTCTGTTCTGTGCATTCAACTAACAGAGTTGAACTCTTTTGATTGAGCAGTTCTGAAACACTCTCTGTAGAAAATGCAAAGGACATTCAGGGCGCTAAGAGGCCTATAGGAAAAAAATACTTCAAATAAAAACTACACAGAAATAGCTCTGTGAAACTTTTCTGTTCTGTGCATTCAACTAACAGTTTAACCTTAGTTTATTGAGCAGTTCTGAAACACTCTTTCTGTAGAAAATGCAAGTGGAACATTCATGGCGCTAAGAGGCCTATAGTGGAAAAAGGAATATCTTCAAAAAAAACTACACAGAAGCAATCTGTGAAACTTCTTTCTGTTCTGTGCATTCAACTAACAGAGTTGAACCTTATTTTGATTGAGCAGTTCTGAAACACTCTTTCTGTAGAAAATGCAAGTGGACATTCAGGGCGCTAAGAGGCCTATAGTGGAAAAAGGAATATTCAAATAAAAACTACACAGAAGAATCTGTGAAACTTCTTCTGTTCTGTGCATTCAACTAACAGAGTTGAACCTTAGTTTTGATTGAGCAGTTCTGAAACACTCTTTCTGTAGAAAATGCAAGTGGACATTCAGGGCGCTAAGAGGCCATAGTGGAAAAAGGAATATCTTCAAAAAAAACTACACAGAAGCAATCTGTGAAACTTCTTTCTGTTCTGTGCATTCAACTAACAGAGTTGAACCTTACTTTTGATTGAGCAGTTCTGAAACACTCTTTCTGTAGAAAATGCAAGTGGACATTCGGAGCGCTAAGAGGCCTATAGCGGAAAAAGAATATCTTCAAATAAAAACTACACAGAAGCATTCTGTGAAACTTCTTCTGTTCTGTGCATTCAACTAACAGAGTTTGAACCTTACTTTTGATTGAGCAGTTCTGAAACACTCTTTCTGTAGAAAATGCAAGTGGACATTCAGGGCGCTAAGAGGCCTATAGTGGAAAAAGGAATATTTTCAAATAAAAACTACAGAAGAAATCTGTGAAACTTCTTACTGTTCTGTGCATTCAACTAACAGAGTTGAACCTTATTTTGATTGAGCAGTTCTGAAACACTCTTTCTGTAGAAAATGCAAGTGGACATTCAGGGCGCTAAGAGGCCTATAGTGGAAAAAGGAAATTCAATAAAAACTACACAGAAGCTATCTGTGAAACTTCTTCTGTTCTGTGCATTCAACTAACAGAGTTGAACCTTACTTTTGATTGAGCAGTTCTGAAACACTCTTTCTGTAGAAAATGCAAGTGGACATTCGGGCGCTAAGAGGCCTATAGCTGGAAAAAGGAATATTCAAATAAAAACTACACAGAAGCATCTGTGAAACTTTTCTGTTCTGTGCATTCAACTAACAGAGTTGAACCTTATTTTGATTGAGCAGTTCTGAAACACTCTTTCTGTAGAAAATGCAAGTGGACATTCAGGGCGCTAAGAGGCCTATAGTGGAAAAAGGAATATTTCAAATAAAAACTACACAGAAGAAATCTGTGAAACTTCTTCTGTTCTGTGCATTCAACTAACAGAGTTGAACCTTAGTTTTGATTGAGCAGTTCTGAAACACTCTTTCTGTAGAAAATGCAAGTGGACATTCAGGGCGCTAAGAGGCCTATTGGAAAAAAGGAATAGTTCAAATAAAAACTACACAGAATATCTGTGAAACTTCTTCTGTTCTGTGCATTCAACTAACAGAGTTGAACCTTACTTTTGATTGAGCAGTTCTGAAACACTCTTTCTGTAGAAAATGCAAGTGGACATTCAGGCGCTAAGAGGCCTATAGGAAAAAGGAATATTTCAAATAAAAACTACACAGAAGATCTGTGAAACTTCTTTCTGTTCTGTGCATTCAACTAACAGAGTTGAACCTTACTTTTGATTGAGCAGTTCTGAAACACTCTTTCTGTAGAAAATGCAAGGACATTCAGGGCGCTAAGAGGCCTATAGGAAAAAGGAATATTTCAAATAAAAACTACACAGAAGCAATCTGTGAAACTTCTTACTGTTCTGTGCATTCAACTAACAGAGTTGAACCTTATTTTGATTGAGCAGTTCTGAAACACTCTTTCTGTAGAAAATGCAAGTGGACATTCAGGGCGCTAAGAGGCCTATAGTGGAAAAAGGAATATTTCAAATAAAAACTACACAGAAGAAATCTGTGAAACTTCTTACTGTTCTGTGCATTCAACTAACAGAGTTGAACCTTATTTGATTGAGCAGTTCTGAAACACTCTTTCTGTAGAAAATGCAAGTGGACATTCAGGGCGCTAAGAGGCCTATAGTGAAAAAGGAATATGTTCAAATAAAAACTACAAGAAGCTATCTGTGAAACTTCTTCTGTTCTGTGCATTCAACTAACAGAGTTGAACCTTACTTTTGATTGAGCAGTTCTGAAACACTCTTTCTGTAGAAAATGCAAGTGGACATTCAGGGCGCTAAGAGGCCTATAGTGGAAAAAGGAATATTCAAATAAAAACTACACAGAAGCAATCTGTGAAACTTCTTACTGTTCTGTGCATTCAACTAACAGAGTTGAACCTTATTTTGATTGAGCAGTTCTGAAACACTCTTTCTGTAGAAAATGCAAGTGGACATTCAGGGCGCTAAGAGGCCTATAGTGGAAAAAGGAATATTCAAAAAAAACTACACAGAAGCAATCTGTGAAACTTCTTTCTGTTCTGTGCATTCAACTAACAGAGTTGAACCTTATTTTGATTGAGCAGTTCTGAAACACTCTTTCTGTAGAAAATGCAAGTGGACATTCAGGGCGCTAAGAGGCCTATAGTGGAAAAAGGAATATTCAAATAAAAACTACACAGAAGAATCTGTGAAACTTCTTCTGTTCTGTGCATTCAACTAACAGAGTTGAACCTTATTTTGATTGAGCAGTTCTGAAACACTCTTTCTGTAGAAAATGCAAGTGGACATTCAGGGCGCTAAGAGGCCTATAGTGGAAAAAGGAATATCTTCAAAAAAAACTACACAGAAGCAATCTGTGAAACTTCTTCTGTTCTGTGCATTCAACTAACAGAGTTGAACCTTACTTTTGATTGAGCAGTTCTGAAACACTCTTTCTGTAGAAAATGCAAGTGGACCTTCGGGCGCTAAGAGGCCTATAGCGGAAAAAGAATATCTTCAAATAAAAACTACACAGAAGCATTCTGTGAAACTTCTTTCTGTTCTTGCATTCAACTAACAGAGTTGAACCTTACTTTTGATTGAGCAGTTCTGAAACACTCTTTCTGTAGAAAATGCAAGTGGACATTCAGGGCGCTAAGAGGCCTATAGTGGAAAAGGAATATTTTCAAATAAAAACTGCACAGAAGAATCTGTGAAACTTCTTACTGTTCTGTGCATTCAACTAACAGAGTTGAACCTAAATTTTGATTGAGCAGTTCTGAAACACTCTTTCTGTAGAAAATGCAAGTGGACATTCAGGGCGCTAAGAGGCCTATAGTGGAAAAAGGAAAGTTCAATAAAAACTACACAGAAGCTATCTGTGAAACTTTCTCTGTTCTGTGCATTCAACTAACAGAGTTGAACCTTATTTTGATTGAGAAGTTCTGAAACACTCTTTCTGTAGAAAATGCAAGTGGACATTCGGAGCGCTAAGAGGCCTATAGCGGAAAAAGTAATACTTCAAATAAAACTACACAGAAGCATTCTGGGAAACTTCTTTCTGTTCTGTGCATTCAACTAACAGAGTTAACCTTAATTTTGATTGAGCAGTTCTGAAACACTCTTTCTGTAGAAAATGCAATTGGACATTCAGGGCGCTAAGAGGCCTATAGTGGAAAAAGGAATATTTTCAAATAAAAACTGCACAGAAGAATCTGTGAAACTTCTTACTGTTCTGTGCATTCAACTAACAGAGTTGAACCTTAATTTTGATTGAGAAGTTCTGAAACACTCTTTCTGTAGAAAATGCAAGTGGACATTCAGGCGCTAAGAGGCCTATAGTGGAAAAAGAAAGTTCATAAAAACTACACAGAATCTATCTGTGAAACTTCTTCTGTTCTGTGCATTCAACTAACAGAGTTGAACCTTACTTTTGATTGAGAGTTCTGAAACACTCTTTCTGTAGAAAATGCAAGTGGACATTCGGGCGCTAAGAGGCCTATAGCGGAAAAAGGAATATTCAAATAAAAACTACACAGAAGATTCTGTGAAACTTCTTCTGTCTTTCATTCATTCTAACAGAGTTGAACCTTACTTTTGATTGAGCAGTTCTGAAACACCTTTCTGTAGAAAATGCAAGACATTCAGGGCGCTAAGAGGCCTATAGTGGAAAAAGGAATATTTTCAAATAAAAACTGCACAGAAGCAATCTGTGAAACTTCTTACTGTTCTGTGCATTCAACTAACAGAGTTGAACCTTAGTTTTGATTGAGCAGTTCTGAAACACTCTTTCTGTAGAAAATGCAAGTGGACATTCAGGGCGCTAAGAGGCCTATAGGAAAAAGGAATATTTCAAAAAAAACTACACAGAAGAAATCTGTGAAACTTCTTCTGTTCTGTGCATTCAACTAACAGAGTTGAACCTTAGTTTTATTGAAGTCTGAAACACTCTTTCTGTAGAAAATGAGTGACATTCAGGGCGCTAAGAGGCCTATAGTGAAAGGAATATGTTCAAATAAAAACTACAAGAAGCTATCTGTGAAACTTCTTCTTTCTGTGCATTCAACTAACAGAGTTAACCTTACATTTGATTGAGCAGTTCTGAAACACTCTTTCTGTAGAAAATGCAAGTGGACATTCAGGGCGCTAAGAGGCCTATGTGGAAAAAGGAATACCTTCAAATAAAAACTACACAGAAGCAATCTGTGAAACTTCTTACTGTTCTGTTCTTAAACTAACACAGTTGAACCTTAATTTTGATTGAGCAGTTCTGAAACACTCTTTCTGTAGAAAATGCAAGTGGACATTCATGGCGCTAAGAGGCCTATAGTGGAAAGGAATATCTTCAACAAAAACTACAAGAAGCAATCTGTGAAACTTCTTTCTGTTCTGTTTCAACTAACAGAGTTGAACCTTAGTTTTGATTGAGCAGTTCTGAAACACTCTTTCTGTAGAAAACAAGTGGACATTCAGGGCGCTAAGAGGCCTATAGTGGAAAAAGGAATAGTTCAAATAAAAACTACACAGAAGATATCTGTGAAACTTCTCTCTGTTCTGTGCATTCAACTAACAGAGTTGAACCTTAGTTTGATTGAGCAGTTCTGAAACACTCTTCTGTAGAAAATGCAAGTGGACATTCATGGCGCTAAGAGGCCCATAGTAGAAAAAGGAATATCTTCAAACAAAAACTACAGAAGCAATCTGTGAAACTTCTTCTGTTCTGTGCATTCAACTAACAGAGTTGAACCTTACTTTTGATTGAGCAGTTCTGAAACACTCTTTCTGTAGAAAATGGACGTGGACCTTCGGAGCGCTAAG
>NW_022096212.1:0-72766 GCF_006542625.1 Nomascus leucogenys
ATCCATCCATCCATCCTCCATCTATCCATCCATCCATCCATCATCTATCCATCCGTTCATCTGTCCATCATCTATCCGTCCATTCATCCATCCACCATCTATCCATCCATCCACCAGCCACCCCTCTGCCATCTGTCGATCCTACCACTGTCTCTCTATCCATCCATCATCTATCCATCCATCATCCACCTATCCATCCGTTCATCTGTCCATCATCTATCCACCCATCAGCCACCTATCCATCCGTTCATCTGTCCATCATCTATCCATCCATCAGCCACCCCTCTGCCATCTGTCTATCCTACTTCTGTCTCTCCATCCATCCATCCATCCTCCATCTATCCATCCATCCATCCATCCATCCATCCATCATCTATCCATCCGTTCATCTGTCCATCATCTATCCATCCCATCCATCCATCCATCCCCCCCCCCCCCCCCCCCCCCCCCCCCCCCCCCCCCCCCCCCCCCCCCCCCCCCCCCCCTCCATCCATCATCTATCCATCCGTTCATCTGTCCATCATCTATCCGTCCATTCATCCATCCATCATCTATCCATCCATCCATCAGCCACCCCTCTGCCATCTGTCCACCCTACTACAGTCTCTGTACCCATCCATCATCCATCTATCCACCCATACAAGCCATAGATTCCATCAAGCGATGGATTCCATTTAGAGGGCCTGTGTGACCCGGTCATGTGGCGGGATCTTGTTTAGAACCCTAAACGCATTTGATGCCAGGCGCAGTGGCTCACACCTGTGGTCCCAGCACTTTGGGAGGCCAAGGTGGGAGGACCGCTTGAGGCCAGGACGTTGAGACAGGCCAACATAGCAGGATCTCAACTATACAAATTGCTTTTTTTTTTTTTGAAACAGAGTCTCGCTCTTGTTGCCAAAGCTGGATGGAGTGCAGTGGCACAGTCTTGGCTCACTGCAACCTCCGCCTCCCAAGTTCGAGCAATCCTCCTGCCTTAGTCTCCCGAGTAGCTGGGATAACAGGCAAACACCATCACACCTGGCTCCTTTTTCCTTTTGTATTTTTTTAGTAGCGATGAGATTTTGCCATACTGGTAAGGCTGGTCTATGAACTCCTGGGCTCAAGCGATCCACCGGCCTCAGCCTCCCAAAGCGCTGGGAATACAGGCAAGAGGCACTGCACCTGGCGTCTACAAAAAATTTTAAAAAAAGTAAAATTAGCCGAGCATGGTGGCTGATGCTTATAGTTCCAACCACTCAGGAGGCCGATATGGAGTAGCTGGGACCATAGGCATGCACCACCGTGCCAGGCTCATTTTGTACTTTCGGTAAAGGTAGGGTCTCTCTACGTTGAGGCTGAGGCAGGAGGATCGCTTGAGCCCAAGAATCGGAGGCTGCAGTGAGCTAAGATCGTGCCACTCCACCCCAGCCTGGGTGACAGAGCGAGACTCTGTTTCAAAAAATAATAATAATAATAATTTTAATTAGCCAGGCATGGTGGCGCACATCTGTAGTCCCAGCTACTCGGGAGGCTGATGCAGGAGGATCGGTGGGGCTCAGAGGGTTGAGGCTGCAGGGAGCTGAGATCCCAACACTGCACTCCAGCCTGGGCGATAGAGCAAGACTTCAGCTGAAAAAAATAAAGAAACGTTTGATACCGACAGTGACAGCTGTCCTCAAATTTGTGGGTTCCTAGCCCCGGAGAAGGGTTTCAATTTTTTTCTTTGAGACAGTCTCAAAAAAACAAAGAAACAAAAAACCTCTCAGATGGTTACGTTTCAATTTCTCTGAGATCCAGGGTGTATTACCTTGTAATACTATATTCTTGCTAACTTGATCTCCCACCTACGGCGAACAAAACTTTGCTTTTGAATCCAAAACCATGCACATACGCTAGACAAGTCTATTGAGACATTCATAAAAGCTCTTTGAATCGGCAATGGGAGCCGTTGCAACTTCTTTTTCTCTGGAGACGAGGGCTTGGTCTGTTGCCCAGGCTGCAGTGCCGTAGTGGGATCACAGCTAACTGCAGCCTCCACCTCCTAGGCTCAAGCAATCCTCCCACCTCAGCCTCCTGAGTAGCTGGGACTGTAGGTGTGCACCGCCACACCTGGCTAATTCTTAAGTTTTTGTTTCTTTGTTTTGAGACTGATTGTCGCTCTGTCACCCAGGCTGGAGTGCAGTGGCGCGATCTCGGCTCACTGCAAGCTCCGCCTCCCGGGTTCACACCATTCTCCTGCCTCAGCCTCCCGAGTAGCTGGGACTACAGACGCCCGCCACCACGCCCAGCTAATTTTTTGTATTTTTAGTAGAGGTGGGGTTTCACCGTGTTAGCCAGGATGGTCTCGATCTCCTGACCTCATGATCCGCCCACCTCGGCCTCCCAAAGTGCCGGGATTACAGGCGTGAGCCGCCGCACCCAGCCTAAAAGTAGCTGCTTTTAACACTCTGACTAAAGCAGTGGGCAAGTGTGGTCAGCAGATTCCCAGATATAAAATCCAGGACCCATCCACAGCGTCACCCAGCTACCCTGGAGAAACAGCGTCACCCAGCTACCCTGGAGAAACCGTGTCACCCAGCTACTCGGGAGAAACCGTGTCTCCTGGCTACTTGGGGAGCTGAGGAGGGAGGATCCCGTGAGCCTGAGAGTCCAAGGCTGCAGGAGCGAGAGCCCGTCTCTAAAAAAAAAAAAAAAATACAAATATAAATCAAGCAATAAAATAGACTGTGGTGATGGTGGTACAAGTCTCTGCATACAGAAAGCCACGGGTTGGAAGATTTTAAGTGGATACCTTGTCGGCTGTGTAAATTATCTCTCTACACAGCTCTTTTCTGGAAAACCCGTGAATGTGACGCACTGTATTCACGGCTAAGGGGCCAAACTCACATGATCACTTCCAGAAATGCAGCAAAAGCATTTGAGCAAAGGCAGTGCCTTCTCATGATAAAAATTCAATCAACGCAGAAGTGGACAGAGAGTTCCCTCAAGCCGCTTAAGATCCAGAAGACAGCCCCGGCCGGTGGCCGCGATGAAGGTCGCTGTGGGCGCCGTCGGGTAAAGCGTGAGACGCACTCCGTGTCAGAATACAGTCCGGGAAGGAAGGACTTCTCCCAGGCGTCAAAAGTCATGCATTGCCCCGGCCTGGGTTAGGAACCATCAGTCTTCTCATCCCAGAGAGTCCCAGTACTCAGAGAATAAATGAGACATTGGAACAGGCTGCAATCCCCCCAGCAGACGGCACCGTTTGATTTCTCTTCCATTAACATGATGCATGTCACATAAAAAGGTAACTGTGTGGCCGGGCGTGGTGGCTCACACCTGTCATCCCAGCATTTTGGGAGGCTGATGGGGGCGGATCACTTGAGGTCGGGAGTTCGAGACCAGCCTGGCCAACATGGTGAAACCCCATCTCTATTAAAAGTACGAACATTAGCCAGGCATGGTGGCGGGTGCCTGTAATCCCAGCATTTTGGGAGGCCAAGGCAGGTGGATCACCTGAGGTCAGGAGTTCAAGACCAGCGTGGCCAACATGGCGAAACCCCGTCTCTACTAAAAATACAAATATTAGCTGGGCATGGTGGTGTGTGCCTGTAATCCCAGCTACTTGGGAGGCTGAGGCAGGAGAATGGCTTGAGCCCGGGAGGCGGAGGTTGCAGTGAGCCGAGATTGCACCACTGCAGTCCAGCCTGAGCGACAGAGCAAGACTCTGTCTCAAAAAAAAAAAGAAAAAAAAAAGTAACTTTGTGACCCTGAATAAAATTAAAATGTCTAAAAAATATGAGCCAGGCATGGTGGTACATGCACCTGTGTTCCCAGCTACCGGGGAGGCTGAGGCAGGAGGATCGCTTGAACCCAGGAGGTGGAGTCTGCAGTGGGTTATGATCACACAGGTGCCCTCCAAGCTGGGCAACAGAAGGAGACCCTGTCTCTAAAATAAAATAAAATGAAATAAAATAAAAATAAATAATAAATTTAAATAAATAATATCTAAATATATAATGAATAAATTAAATAAATTTAAATTTAAATTTATTTATTATCTATATTTATTATATATTATTATTAATTAAATTAAATAAATTTAAATCTTTTTAAAATTAAATTATAATTTCCCTCATGACATTTAAATTATATATAAATGAAAATGTCACGAGGGAAATTATAACTATATTTCATTTAAAATACGTAACAAAGCAAATGTTATCACAGAGTATTTACAACAAAGCACTTTTGGTGACTTTAAAAGCAGATTACACAAACAATATCACAGTGTTTTAGATCAAATGGGGACTACAAATGTCCGTTAAGGGTTTTGTGGGGTTTTTTATTTTTTTTTCTGGTACGACATTAAAACAGATTTTGTCAAGAATTATTACCTCCTCGAACAAAAAGCATATTGTTGTCTCAGGAAAAAAATAGAAAAAAAACACAATTACGCTATTCAGTTTGTGGCTACAAAGATGTACTGTCATATAAAGTAATAAAAACGGGGAGAACGACATAAAATAAGAGTTAGACAGATTAAATGACCTCATAGGAACCTGAGAAAAAGGAAGCAAGCTGCTTTTACTGAGAGTGCTTTTAGGGACGCATAATCAATACTAAAGCTTATACATCCTGTCTCAGCACTTGATTTAAAAATTCTTCTATTTATTAAATAAGTTGACGTTGTTTTGAGATGTAATGAAATGGCCGCAGCAGGTGTGGAGGCCGTTTTTTGGGGGGCAGCACAGCTGGCATTGTGCAGCCCTCTGCTGACTGTGCATGATCTCTACTGCAAATGCTGATTGTCAAGACACGGATGATTCCAGTTTATCTCAAAGATGACTTATTTAATAATTCCACTATCGTGTCCTTTCCTTGAAAGAAAGGACATACACAAGTGCAGAGGTGGCCGGGTGCAGTGGCTCATGCCTGTAATCCCAGCACTTTGGGAGGCCAAGGCGGGTGGATCACCTGAGGTCAGGAGTTCGAGACCAGCCTGGCCAACATGGTGAAACCCCATCTCTACTAAAAATACAAAAATTAGCCAGGTGTGATGGTGCACGCCTGTAATCCCAGCTACTCGGGAGGCTGAGGCAGGAAAATCGCCTGAACTGGGAGGTGGAGGTTGCAGTGAGCCGAGGTCATGACACTGCACTCCAGCCTGGGCAACAGCGCAAGACTCCATCTCAAAAAAAAAAGAAAAGAAAAGAAAAAGAAAAAAGAAGTTCAGAGTTTGCAGATGTGAACCTTGCATTACCCAAACGTTATCCTTTCCAGAGAGAAATTGCGTGGCTATGATTTAGGATGATTTCTACTTCCAACCTTTAGGAAAATGACAAAGAGGAGGTTCAGTGTCCACGCTGGGGACCCCCCCGAGCCTGTCCAGGTTGCACCGTAATTCCCCAGAGAATATGCTCAGATTGCATTTTACAACGTGGTCCCAGGAGCTGACCTATTATTCCTTTGCAGGTGAGGGTAGAAGCATGAAACTGTTCACTTTGCACACAGCACCTGACGGCCCTGGGGTTTTACTCCGGCAATGACCGTGGTGTGGTTCCCACCTTCCTGGGTTCAGGAAGCACCTGCCGGCCTTTATGCTTTGCCGCCCCAGCACGCAGGTGGCAACCGTTCCAGAGAAGGGAAAATGGGAGTTCAGGAGGACTCATAAGGAGAGCAGCGATCCCACTGTGTGGGTCCCAGGGCGGGCTCTGAATCTCAGTCCCACCTTCTCCGAGGGGCTTCCTCACCTGGGAAGTGGGAAGGAGGGTGTCCCCCTAAATGAGGCATATTCTTCACTCCAGCATCAGGTTCCAAGTCAGGAGGCCAAGCTTCTGCACGACCTGGGTGGGTGCTCACCTGTGCGGGCCCTCTCCTGAGTGGGGGGAAAGCTGCTTCCCCCAGTTCTTCCCTGGGCAACCCCTTCCTGCCAGCTGCAAGGACACACACGCACACACAGAATCACGTGCTCATACAGTCACAGGCTCACACGGCTGACACGGTCACACGTACCCTCACACACACACACACAGCCACCTGCTCATATCACACACACTCACACGTACTCTCACGCACAAATAGCCACGTGCTCACACACTCGTGCACTCACACGTACCATCACACACACAGTCACGTGTTCATATGATCACACACGCACTCACACATACCCACACACACAGCCACGTGCTCATACGTTCACATTCATGCACTCACGTGTACCCTCACACACATGCACACAGCCATGTGCTCACACACGCACTCACACACACAGCCACGTGCTCATACATTCACACACACATGCACACGTACCCTCACACACACAGCCACGTGCTCACACATGCACTCACATGTACCCACACACACGCACACATGTACCCTCACACACATGCACACACACAGCCACGTGCTCATTCACACACACACGCACTCACATGTACCCTCACACACACAGCCACGTGCTCACACACGTACCGTCACACACACACAGTCACGTGTTCATATGATCACACACGCACTCACACGTACCCACACACAGCCACGTGCTCATATGTTCACATTCATGCACTCACATGTACCCTCACACACATGCACACAGCCATGTGCTCACACACGCACTCACACACACAGCCACGTGCTCATACATTCACACACATGCACACGTACCCTCACACACACAGCCACGTGCTCACACATGCACTTACATGTACCCACACACGCACACATGTACCCTCACACACATGCACACACACAGCCACGTGCTCATATGTTCACATTCATGCACTCACATGTACCCTCACACACATGCACACAGCCATGTGCTCACACACGCACTCACACACACAGCCACGTGCTCATACATTCACACACACACGCACACGTACCCTCACACACTCACGCACTCACATGTACCCTCACACACATGCACACAGCCACGTGCTCATTCACGCACTCACACACACACAGCCACGTGCTCATACGTTCACATTCATGCACTCACGTGTACCCTCACACACATGCACACAGCCATGTGCTCACACACGCACTCACACACACAGCCACGTGCTCATACATTCACACACACACGCACACGTACCCTCACACACAGCCACGTGCTCACACATGCACTCACATGTACCCACACACACGCACACATGTACCCTCACACACATGCACACACACAGCCACGTGCTCATACATTCACACACTCACGCACTCACATGTACCCTCACACACACAGTCACGTGCTCACACACGTACCATCACACACAGTCACATGTTCATATGATCACACACGCACTCACACGTACCCACACACACAGCCACGTGCTCATACGTTCACATTCATGCACTCACATGTACCCTCACACACATGCACACAGCCATGTGCTCACACACGCACTCACACAGCCACGTGCTCATACATTCACACACACGCACACGTACCCTCACACACACAGCCACGTGCTCACACATGCACTCACATGTACCCACACACACGCACACATGTACCCTCACACACATGCACACACACAGCCACGTGCTCATACATTCACACACACGCACTCACATGTACCCTCACACACACAGCCACGTGCTCACACACGTACCATCACACACAGTCACGTGTTCATATGATCACACACGCACTCACACATACCCACACACAGCCACGTGCTCATATGTTCACATTCATGCACTCACGTGTACCCTCACACACATGCACACAGCCATGTGCTCACACACGCACTCACACACACAGCCACGTGCTCATACATTCACACACACACGCACACGTACCCTCACACACACAGCCACGTGCTCACACATGCACTCACATGTACCACACACACGCATACATGTACCCTCACACACATGCACACACACAGCCACGTGCTCATATGTTCACATTCATGCACTCACATGTACCCTCACACACATGCACACAGCCATGTGCTCACGCACTCACACACACAGCCACGTGCTCATTCACACACACACGCACACGTACCCTCACACACACAGCCACGTGCTCACACACACGCACTCACATGTACCCACACACACGCACTCACATGTACCCTCACACACATGCATACACACAGCCACGTGCTCATACATTCACACACACACGCACACGTACCCTCACACACACAGCCACGTGCTCACACACACGCACTCACATGTACCCACACACATGCACCCACATGTACCCTCACACACATGCACACACACAGCCACGTGCTCATACATTCACGCACTCACACACAGCCACGTGCTCATTCACACACACGCACACGTACCCTCACACACACAGCCACGTGCTCACACACGTACCATCACACACACAGTCACATGTTCATATGATCACACACGCACTCACACGTACCCACACACACAGCCACGTGCTCATACGTTCACATTCATGCACTCACATGTACCCTCACACACATGCACACAGCCATGTGCTCACACACGCACTCACACACACAGCCACGCGCTCATACATTCACACACACATGCACACGTACCCTCACACACAGCCACATGCTCACACATATGCACTCACATGTACCCACACACACGCACTCACATGTACCCTCACACACATGCACACACACAGCCACGTGCTCACACATTCACACACACACGCACTCACATGTACCCTCACACACACAGCCACGTGCTCACACACGTACCGTCACACAGTCACGTGTTCATATCATCACACACGCACTCACACGTACCCACACAGCCACGTGCTCATACGTTCACATTCATGCACTCACATGTACCCTCACACACATGCACACAGCCATGTGCTCACACACGCACTCACACACAGCCACGTGCTCATACATTCACACACACATGCACACGTACCCTCACACACACAGCCACGTGCTCACACACGTACCGTCACACACACAGTCACATGTTCATATGATCACACATGCACTCACACGTACCCACACACACAGCCACGTGCTCATACGTTCACATTCATGCACTCACATGTACCCTCACACACATGCACACAGCCATGTGCTCACACACGCACTCACACACACAGCCACGTGCTCATACATTCACACACACATGCACACGTACCCTCACACACACAGCCACATGCTCACACACGTACCGTCACACACACAGTCACATGTTCATATGCTCACACACGCACTCACACGTACCCACACACACAGCCACGTGCTCATACGTTCACATTCATGCACTCACATGTACCCTCACACACATGCACACAGCCATGTGCTCACACACGCACTCACACACACAGCCACGTGCTCATACATTCACACACACATGCACACGTACCCTCACACACACAGCCACGTGCTCACACATATGCACTCACATGTACCCACACACACGCACTCACATGTACCCTCACACACATGCACACACACAGCCACGTGCTCATATGTTCACATTCATGCACTCACATGTACCCTCACACACATGCACACACACAGCCACGTGCTCATACATTCACGCACTCACACAGCCACGTGCTCATTCACACACACGCACACGTACCCTCACACACACAGCCACGTGCTCACACACGTACCATCACACACACAGTCACATGTTCATATGATCACACACGCACTCACACGTACCCACACACACAGCCACGTGCTCATACGTTCACATTCATGCACTCACATGTACCCTCACACACATGCACACAGCCATGTGCTCACACACGCACTCACCACAGCCACGTGCTCATACATTCACACACACATACACACGTACCCTCACACACACAGCCACGTGCTCACACATGCACTCAAATGTACCCACACACACGCACTCACATGTACCCTCACACACATGCACACACACAGCCACGTGCTCATACATTCACACACACACGCACACGTACCCTCACACACTCACGCACTCACATGTACCCTCACACACATGCACACACACAGCCACGTGCTCATATGATCACACGTGCACTCACATGTACCCTCACACACATGCACACAGCCACGTGCTCATTCACGCACTCACACACACACAGCCACGTGCTCATACGATCACACACGCACTCACACGTACCCTCACACACATACACAGCCAAATGCTGATTCACGCACTCATGTGCTCACACGCACGTTCACACACACAGGTGCACACACACAGCCACGTGCTCATACATTCACCCACTCACGCACTCACACGTACCCTCACACACACATACTCATACAGTCACACATCACAAAGCATTTTCATAGATAGCTTGTTTCTAGCTTTTATCATTGGATATTCTATTTTTCATTACAAGCCTCAACGGGCTCAGAAATGTCACTTTGGAGATCGCACAAAAAGAATGTTTCCAAGCTGGTGATTCAAAACATTTAAAGTGATCCTCCCATCTCCTTGTAGTTGGACCTACAGGCAGGTGCCACCATGCCCAGCTAGTTTACGGTATTTTTTTTTTTTTTTGTAGAGACGGGATCCTGCTGTGTTGTGCAGGCTGGTCTCAAACTCCTGAAATCAAGGAATCTACCCACCTCCACTTCCCAAAGTGCTGAGATGACAGGCTGGAACCCCCATGCCCAGCCTGATTCATTTATCGATGGAAAAAACACGTTATTAGGAAGCTACCGTGAAGACGGTTCCATGGTGTAATGGTGAACATTCTGGACTCTGAATCGGGAAGGCTACTGTGGGCCATCTCCTCGGCAGCTTACGTTCTGATGGGGGGCTGCACGGTGCTATGATGGGTGGGTTAAACCCAGACAGCCAGCAGGCACACAATTTGCTGTCATGATGTCAACATTCTTCTCATAAAGCCTTTCTTCTGGCCGGGCGCGGGGGCTCACGCCTGTCATCCCAGCACTTTGGGAGGCCGAGGCGGGCGGATCACGAGGTCAGGAGATCGAGACCATCCTGGCTAACACGGTGAAACCCCGTCTCTACTAAAAATACAAAAGTTCGCTGGGCGTGGTGGCGGGTGCCTGTAGTCCCAGCTACTCTTCGGGAGGCTGAGGCAGGAGAATGGCGTGAACCCGGGAGGCGGAGCTTGCAGTGAGATGAGATGGGGCGACTGCACTCCAGCCTGGGCGACAGAGCGAGACTCCGTCTCCAAAAAAAAAAACAAGCAAACAAACAAAAAAAACATGTAAGCAAGCCTAGGAATGCCTTAGTCTTCCTTCCTATAATAGCAAAATCGTACCAATTCCTCCCTCCCCCAGCTGCCCTCCAAAAATAGCGCCACTCAGCAGGCCCGGGATGGAGCGGCGGGCACAGAGGTGAGCCCCACAGTGCCGTCTGCACACTTCACACGGGATGCTTTTAGAATGCGAAAAGCCGGGAATAGGCTCTCCTGCCCCACAGCCACAAGGCGCCCCAGGAGAGGAAGGTTCTGCCACACATCCACCTTCTTTCATTGTTGCTTTTCATTTATTTTTAGTGTTTACATTTTTTGGTAGGGACAGGGTCATGCTAGGTGGTGCAGGTTGGTCTCGAACTCCAGGCCTCCAGCGATCCTCCTGCCTCGGCCTCCTGTAGTGCTGGGATTGCAGGTGTGAGCCGCCGCGCCCGGCCCTGTGGTCTGAATCGATCCAGAGCCGAGAGGCAGTTCGGGTGGCCTCTTGGCTCTGTGTCCGTCAAGGGCTCTGTCCCTGTGTGTTTAGAGCATTTGAGACAGATTCCTCCATCGCCTGTAGGTGCAACTGGCAACGAACAAGTGTAACTGTGGCCGGCCCGGTGGCTCACGCCTGCAGTCCCAGCACTTTGGGAGGCCGAGGTGGGCAGATCACGAGGTCAGGAGATCGAGATCATCTTGGCTAACGCGGTGAAACCCCGTCTCTACTAAAAATACAAAAAATTAGCCGGGCGTGGTGGCGGGTGCCCGTAGTCCCAGCTACTCGGGAGGCTGAGGCAGGAGAATGGCGTGAACCCGGGAGGCGGAGCTTGCAGTGAGCCGAGATCGTGCCACTGCACTCCAGCCTCGGTGACAGAGCGAGACTCCGTCTCAAAAAAATAAAAAAATAAATAAATAAAATAAAATAAAATAACGAAACAAAATAAAGTGGGTCAGAAAGCAATCTGGAGTCAACCGGCCACTGTGTGCAACCCAGTTCTGACTCTGCCGTGAGCCCCGTGGTTAGAAAATGGCAATTCAACAGAAACGCGCTCAAACCAGGGGCCAAGGCACATCTCGAGGCATCTGCGTCACTAACAACTGCGGGGACGTGGGATTTGGGGGACGTCGCTCAAAGCGCTGCTGCGTGCAAACAGGTACAAACGCCACCAACTCTTCGAGAGCTTTGCCTTCTCATCCGCGGACGGGCACGACCACTTCCTCACCACCAACACCCACCCTATCCCATCTACCATAGTGCTCTGGAACCACAGAAACCCGCGTCTGCCTGCATCCAGAAAAACAGTGCAGAAAATAGCGCGTTTCTGGCTGGGCGTGCAGTGGCTGACGCCTGTCGTCCCGGCATTTTGAGAGGCCGAGGCGGGCGGATCACTTGAGGTCAGGAGTTCGAGACCAGCCTGGCCCACGTTACAGGTGTGAGCCACCGCCCCCGGCCTGGGACTTTATTTGGAAATAGCATAGAGATGGTGAAACCCCGTGGTGGAAGGCACCTGTAGTCCCAGCTACTCGGGAGGCTGAGTCTGGAGAATTGCTTGAACCCGGGAGGTGGAGCTTGCAGTGAGCAGACGTAACACCACTGCCCTCCAGCCTGGGTGACAGAGCGAGACTCCATCTCAAAAAAATAGAAAAGAAAAAAAAAAAAGAGAGGGTTTTTGTCACGGAAACGCCTGACAGTGCCTTGAAGCTGGGGATTAAGAGTGAATTGCATACTTGGGATTCTGCAGCCAGAAAGTCATCGCAGAGCTAATGCACTGCGTGGACGAGGCTTCCTGAAAGCTGCTGGTCCCTCATCTCTGGGGCACGAACAAGACATCTGAAAATAACTCGGGTTCCGTGCTGCCAAAACGGCACCCGGACGTCAGCTGTTCTCCCCGCAGGCATTCCTTCCACACAGAGGCTCCTTCGGAGGACAAAGGGAGCAGATGGTGCCGGCCGAGCGGACGGCCTCTTCGATCCTGGAGAGTGTGGGGGGCAGGAGGAGAGGGCTGTGGTGTCTGGGGCAGCCTCGTCCAGCCACTTCTCAGCAAGACGTCCCTCTGTGCTGTTGAACAATGATGTCTGGACTTTTTTTTCTGAGATGTTGTCTCGCTCTGTCGCCCAGGCTGGCGATCTCGGCTCACTGCAAGCTCCGCCTCCCGGGTTCACGCCATTCTCCCGTCTCAGCCTCCCGAGTGGCTGGGACTACAGGCGCCCGCCACCGCGCCTGGCTATTTTTTTTTTTTTTGTATTTTTAGTAGAAACGGGGTTTCACCGTGGTCTCGATCTCCTGACCTCATGACCCGCCCGCCTCGGCCTGCTAAAGTGCTGGGATGACGGGCGTCAGCCACCGTGCCCGGCCGACGTCCAGACTTTCTGCTCACACAGAGCACACGGGCACAGAGACAGGTCCACGTCACCAGTGCATCCGCATTGATCCTTTCCTCGTCCTGGACACTGAGAATGAGATTAGGGTGTCTCAGGGAAGGGCTCCTTCCGGAGGCCCTAGGGGAGGGTCCTTCCTGCCTCTCCCGGCTCCTGGGGGCTCCAGGCGTCCCTGGGCTTATGGCTGCATCACTGCAGTCTCCGCCTCCATCTCCACGTGGCCTTCTCTGCGTCTGCGTCTCCTCTTCTCTCTCTCAGAAGGACGCCTGTCATTGGATTCAGGACCCACCCTACTCCAGGACAATCTCATCTCAAGATCCTTTAGTTAATCATTTCTGCAAAGACCCTATTTGCAAATAAGATCCCAGGCCGTGGGCAGTGGCTCACACCTGTCATCCCAGCACTTTGAGAGGCTGAGGCAGACAGATTGCTTGAGGTTAGGAGTTTGAGACCAGCCTGGCCAACATGGTGAAACCCCATCTCTACTAAAAATACAAAAATTAGGCTGGACACAGTGGCTCATGCCTGTCATCCTAGCACTTTGGGAGGCCGAGGCAGGCGGATCACTTGAGGTCAGGAGTTCGAGACCACCCTGGGCAACATGGTGAAACCCCGTCTCTACTAAAAATACAAAAATCAGCCAGGTGTGGTGGTGGGCGCCTGTAATCCCAGCTACTCAGGAGGCTGAGGCAGGAGAATCATTTGAACCCGAGAGGCGGAGGTTGCAGTGAGCCAAGATCGCACCATTGCACTCCAGCCTGGGTGACAGAGCAAGACTCCATTTCAAAAAAAAAAAAAAAACAAGCAAACTGCTTCAGGACCGGGTCAAGACATTCAGAGGTTTTCAAGCATGTGTGTGCACACACACAGACCCCCCCAGAGCTAAGGGATTCCCCACAGTGGCTGAAGTACTCACATTTCAGTAAAGGTCACTGTGCCATATTTACAGGGTCCTGCCTCACGACTGATGCTACCAGTTTTGGGGAGATCTGGGGATCCCCAGTGCCATAACGCCAGCTTCAGGAGCCCCGTGACCCTCACCTCTGAGCCCAGCCCAAGCCTATCCACCATTCTCCTGGGCATGTCCAGAGCCGTGTTCAGGGCACGGCCTCTCCCCAGGCCGATGGCCACCTCCATACCAATCTTTTCTTTTTTTTTATTTGAGACAGAGTCTCGCTCTTGTTCCCCCGCCTGGAGTGCATTGGTGCGATCTCAGCTCACTGCAATCTCCCACTCCCAGGTTCAAGCGATTCTCCTGCCTCAGCCTCCTGAGTAGCTGGGATTACAGGTGCCTGCCACCATGCCCGGCTATTTTTATATTTTTAGTAGAGACGGGGTTTCACCATGTTGGTCAGGCTGGTCTTGAAGTCCTGACCTCGTGATCCGCCCGCCTCGGCCTCCCAAAGTGCTGGGATTACAGGCTTGAGCCACCGCGCCCGGCCCAGCCCTGATTTTTGAATACTCTCTCTCTACTTCCCAAGTTTTCTCCAATCAGCAACTATTCCTCTTACAAAAGAAAAAAAACAGTTTTTTGTACTACAGTGCTGTAAATCACTACCCCTGGCTATCAGAAATACGTCCTTCTGGCCGGGTGTGGTGGCTCACGCCTGTAATCCCAGCACTCTGGGAGGCCGAGGCAGGCGGATCACGAGGTCAGGAGATCGAGACCATCCCGGCTAACACGGTGAAACCCCGTCTCTATTAAAAATATAAAACAATTAGCCAGGCGTGGTGGTGGGCGCCTGTAGTCCCAGCTACTCGGGAGGCTGAGGCAGAAGAATGGCGTGAACCTGGGAGGCGGAGCTTGCAGTGAGCCGAGATCGCGCCACTGCACTCCAGCCTGGGTGACAGAGCCAGACTCTGTCTCAAAAAAAAAAAAAAAAAAAAAAAAAAATCAGCCAGTGTGGTGGCTCACGCCTGTAGTCCCAGCTACTTGGGAGGCTGAGACGGGAGGATCACCTGAGGCTGTGGAGGTTGAGGCTGCAGTGAGCTGTGATTGCACCACTGCACTCCAGCCTGGGTGACGGAGCAAGACCTTGCCTTAAAAACAAAACAAAAAAAGGGCCTGGCATGGTGGCTCATGCCTGGAATCCCAGCACTTTGGGAGGCCGAAGTGGGTGGATCACATGAGGTCAAGCATTTAAGGTCAGCCTGACCGACATGGTGAAATCCTGTCTCTACTAAAAATACAAAAATTAGCCAGGCATGATGGCACATGCCTGTAATCCCAGCACTTTGGCAGGCCACGGCAGGTGGATCACCTGAGGTCAGGAGTTCGAGACCAGCCCGACCAACATGGTGAAACCCCATCTCTACTAAAAATACAAAAATTAGCCGGGCGTGATGGCAGGCGACTGTAATCCCAGCTACTCAGGAGGCTGAGGTAGGACAGTCGCTTGAACCTGGGAGGCAGAGCTTGCAGTGAGCCGAGATTGCTCTACTGTACTCTAGCACAGGCGAGAAAGCGAGACTCTGTCTCAAAAAATATATAAATAAAATAAAATAAAAGTGAACTGCTTCACAGCAGCTCGATTTTGTAACAGCCCAAAAGCTGAGACCACTCAAGGGTCCACCAGTGGATGGGTGGATAAGCACAATGTGGTCCACCCACATGGTGGAATAGTATGCAGCCATGAAAAGGAACGAGGTTCTGACACAGACTGCAATGAGGATAAGCCTTGAAGACATGACACTCAGTGAGAGAAGCCAGACACAAAAGGCCACATAGAGTAAGCAGAAACCACTCAAGGGTCCACCAGTGGATGGGTGGATGAGCACAAAGTGGTCCACCCACATGGTGGAATAGTACGCAGCCATGAAAAGGAACGAGGCTCTGATACAGGCTGCAGTGTGGATGAGCCTTGAAGATATCGCACTCTGAGAGAGAAGCCAGACACAAAAGGCCACATAGAGTAAGCAGAAACCACTCAAGGGTCCACCAGTGGATGGGTGGATGAGCACAAAGTGGTCCACCCACATGGTGGAATAGTACGCAGCCATGAAAAGGAACGAGGTTCTGATACAGGCTGCAGTGTGGATGAGCCTTGAGGACATGACACTCAGTGAGAGAAGCCAGACACAAAAGGCCACATAGAGTAAGCAGAAACCACTCAAGGGTCCACCAGTGGATGGGTGGATGAGCACAATATGGTCCACCTACGTGGTGGAATAGTACGCAGCCATGAAAAGGAACGAGACTTTGATACAGGCTGCAATGTGGATGAGCCTTGAGGACATGACACTCAGTGAGAGAAGCCAGACACAAAAGGCCACAGAGAGTAAGCAGAAACCACTCAAGGGTCCACCAGTGGATGGGTGGATGAGCATAAAGTGGTCCACCCACATGGTGGAATAGTACGCAGCCATGAAAAGGAATGAGGCTCTGACACAGGCTGCAGTGTGGGTGAGTCTTGCGGATGTCACACTCAGTGAGAGAAGCCAGACACAAAAGGCCACAGAGAGTAAGATTCCATTTCTAGGAAAGGCCCAGAACAGGCAAATCCAGAGGCAGAAAGTGGATGGGTGGTTGCCAGGGGCTGGGGAAGGGGACGAATGACTGTTAATGGGGACAGGGTTTCCTTTTGGGGTGAACAAAATGTTCCAGAACTTTTGTTGTTGTTGTTGGTTTGTTTGTTTTTGAGACCGGGTGGGCTCTGTGGCCCAGCCTGGAGCGCAGTGGCACAATCTCGGCTCACTGCAACCTCCGCCTCCCAGGCTCAAGTGATTCTCCTGCCTCAGCCTCTCGAGTATCTGGGATTACAGGCACGTGCCACCAAACCCGGCTAACTTTTGTATTTTTAGTAGAGACGGGGTTTCGCCATGTTGGCCAGGCTGGTCTTGAACTGCTGACCTCAGGTGACCCACCTGCCTCGGCCTCCCAAAGTGCTGGGATGACAGGCGTGAGCCACCGTGCCCGGCCCAAGTGTTCCGGAACTAGACAGAGGTGGTAATGCGACACTGTAGATGTGTTAAATGCCCCTGTTCACTTTAAAACGGTTCCTTTTATGGTATGTGAAATGTATCTCAATCACAAAGTTAAAAACAGAAGCCCAGCACGGTGACTCACGCTGGCCATCTCAGCACTTTGGGAGGCCGAGACCAGTAGATCGCTTGAACTCAGGAGTTCGAGACCAGCCTGGACAACATGTCGAAACCCTGCCTCTACAAAAAAAATTAGCCAGGTGTGGTGGCACGTGCCTGTGGTCCCAGCTAATTGGGAGGCTGAGGTGGGAGGACTGCTTGAGCCCGGTAGGCGGAGGTTGCAGTGAGCTGAGATTGCACCACTGCACTCCAACCTGGTGACACAGTGAGATCCTATCTCAAAAAAAAAAAAAAATTGGCCGGGCGCGGTGGCTTATGCCTGTAATCCCAGCACTTTGGGAGGCTGAGGCGGGTGGATCACAAGGTCAGGAGATCGAGACCATCCTGGCTAACACGGTGAAACCCCGTCTCTACTAAAAATACAAAAAATTAGCCGGGCGTGGTGGCGGGCGCCTATAGTCCCAGCTACTCGGGAGGCTGAGGCAGGAGAATGGCGTGAACCCGGGAGGCGGAGCTTGCAGTGAGCTGAGATGGCACCACTGCACTCCAGCCTGGGCGACAGAGCAAGACTCCGCCTCAAAAAAAAAAAAAAAAAAAGAAGGGCCAAGTTCAATCAGAGATATGCATGACATTTATTATTATCATGAACGACACCAAAATAGATGCAGTTAGGAGGTGAACGAAAGACAGAAAATGCTGGGCAGGTGCGGTGGCTCACATCTGTAATCCCAGCACTTTGTGGCTGAGGCGGGCAGATCTCCTGAGGTCAGGAGTTCGAGACCAGACTGGCCAACATGGCAAAACCCTGTCTCTACTAAAAACACAAAAGGTAGCCGGGCGTGGTGGCGGGTGCCTGTAATCCCAGCTACTCGGGAGGCTGAGTCAGGAGAATCACTTGAACCCGGGAGGCGGAGGTTGCAGTGAGCCGAGATGGCACCACCGCCCTCCAGCCTGGGCAACAAGAGCAAAAATGTCTCAAAAAAAAAAGAGAGAGAAAGAGAGAGAAAAGAAAGTGCCATCTGCGTGCCCTTTGCAAACATTTCCTCCCGAAAGTCTCCGAGAATGATAAAAGCAACCACACAGCCTGGCCACCTAGAATCTGGGTCCGCTTGTTCCAGGCTCAGAATCCTTTTGCTTTCAGCCGCCGATTCCCATCCCAGGTTCTGAGTTCTGCCCGCGCCCTCGAAGTCAGAAGCCTCATCTTCCGGGCTGTCAACAACCCGTGCAGGGTCGCAGGATTTATCGGTAATGATGTGCTTCTAATTCTCCATTACCTCCAAAGATTTCATCTTCTGCTTTTCTAAATCCTTCTTAGGAGATACTTGTCAGGTTCATCTGGCCCAGCAGTTTCTGACAAGGGGACCTCGCTCGTCCCCGTAATCTCTGTGACTTCATGTAAATAGCGACACGTGGCGGCCGTCTTTGGCCCTCGGCCCCAAATCCACTGCACAGTCTCACTTCCATTAATCCTTAATTTGTGACCACGCTTCCTTTTTTTTTCTGCTTTTAAATGGAGATGTGATTAGTAAGGTAATAGGAGAAAGCTGGGGCCCTCACGATGCAATGTGCATTTCTGTGCTTTATAGAATATTGAATAGGGTTCATTATTTCTTCCAGTAGCAGAGTGCACTCCGACATCTGATTGCTTGAACCGTGATATTTCCATACGCCATCCATCACCCCGGCCACGGCGGCACGCTGCATATTCAGATTAAATTGGAACTTTTTCCCTATGAATAAGGGATTTCATTCTATCCTATAAGATACACTGTCTCCGGGGAGAGGAAATTGAGTTGAAGGTTGCTGAAAATCATATTATCCAAACACAGAGTTCTTTTCCTTCTCATCAAAAACTGAAACATAGCCATGGGGAAGCGAGAGGTCAGGAGAGAATTCAATTAGAGATGAAAACGGAAAAGGGAGCATTTTTCCACTTACGTTTTATTTTGCCAAGCAAGTGGTGGCGGGCGCTGCTCGGGACAAAAGGGGCAGCCTCAAGGACTTATGAAGACGCAGGAAAACCTCCACAACAAACGTTCCATCCTCTCCTTTGCCGTTTTTGGAGGAGGTATCCGTGAGAGTTCCCGGCCCCTTCCTGCCACAGCTACGGATGTGGAGGGAGTTTCGCTCTGTCGCCCAGGCTGGAGTACAGCGGCGCGATCTCAGCTCACTGCAACCTCCGCCCCCACCGGGTTCAAGCCATTCTCCTGCCTCAGCTTCCTGAGTAGCTGGGATGACAGGTGCCCGCCACCATATCCAGCTAATTTTTGGATTTTCAGTACAGGCGGGGTTTCACCATATTGACCAGGATGTCTCGAACTGCTGACCTTGTGATCCACCCGCCTCGGCCTCCCAAAGTGCTGGGATTATAGGCGTGAGCCACCGCGCCCGGCCCACAGTTACGGCCTTAACTGTGCATGCTGCCTGGAGTCCCCACCTCTCCTCACCTGAAATATGCTCTCGGAAATGTGTTTCCAAAACCTGCAGAATGCACACCCACACTACTTTTCTATTTATTTATTTTGAGATGGAGTCCCGCTCTGTCACCCAGGCTGGAGTGCAATGGCGCGATCTCGGCTCACTGCAATCTCCACCTCCCGGGTTCAAGCCATTCTCCTGCCTCAGCCTCCCGAGTTGCTGGGATTACAGGCACCCACCACCACGCCCGGCTAATATTTGTATTTTTAGTAGAGACGGGGGTTTCACCACGTTGGCCAGGCTGGTCTCGATCTCTTGACCTCGGGATCCACCCGCGTCGGCCTCACAAACTGCTGGGATGACAGGCGTGAGCCACCGCGCCCAGCTGGGGTTTTTTGTTTTGTTTTGATTTTAAAGTCATCACGCAGAACGCAAGCGGCAGATATAAACTTGATCCCTCTTTGACCTCTCACTGCACGCACCCAGCTGGGAGCTTTGGGTCGGCGCAGGACCAGGGAGACCCTACTTGCCAGGTGCTTCCTCTGACGCATCTCCAGATCTGGAGCTTTAGCGTTCGATCAACCACCCAGGTGCGAAGGCCGACTGAGATCCAGAGCATGTCGTGCCGTGAGTGAGTTCGCTTTTCTGAGCAGCTACGGCGGGGGGGGGCGGGGGGCAGAGGCTGCAGGTGTGTGAACCTCGCAAAGTAGGGCCCTGTGGGCTGCAGAGGCTGTGGCCACACAGGAGACCTGGGCTCAGGTGGGTGAAGGTAAGAGCTGCTCTTCCTCTATGACCATCATGGCTCCCTCCTTCCTCACCACCCCGGGAAGTGCTGACCCAGCTGTTTGTTCCTGGACCTACATCCCACAGAGGAGCAGAGTCTTCTCGAATCTTCCTCTCTACTCTTCCCTCCCCATTCTCGCTTTTTATTTTTATTTATTTTTTTTTTGAGAGGGAGTCTCGCTCTGCTGCCCAGGCTGGAGTGCAACGGTGCGATCTCGGCTCACTGCAACGTCTGCCTCCCGGGTTCAAGCGATTCTCCTGCCTCAGTCTCCTGAGTAGCTGGGATGACAGGCGCACGCCATCAATGCCCAGCTAATTTTTGTATTTTTGTAGAGACGGGGTTTCACCATGTTGGCCGGGCTGGTCTCGAACTCCTGACCTCAGGTGATCCACCCACCTCAGCTTCCCAAAGTGCTGGGATGACAGGTGTGAGCCACCATGTCTGGCTGCTCTTTAAAATTTAATGCTTTTAGGGACAGAGTCTTTCATTCCTGACTAGGCTGGAGTGAGGTGGTCAGATCTTGGCTCACTGAAGCCTCAACCTCCCACCTCAGCCTCCCGAGTAGCTGGGACCACAGGCACACACCACGATGCCCAGCTAATCTTTAAATATTCTCTAGAGATGGGGTCTCGCCATGTTGCCCAGGCTGGTCTTGAACTCCTGGGCTAAAGCAATCCTCCTGCCTCGGCATCCCAAAGTGCTGGGATGACAGGTGTGAGCCACCACGTCTGGCTAATTTTTGTATTTTTAGTAGAGACGGGGTTTCACCATGTTGGCCAGGCTGGTCTTGAACTCCTGACCTCAGGTGATCCACCCCTCGGCCTCCCACCTCAGCTTCCCAAAGTGCTGGGATGACAGGTGTGAGCCACCATATCTGGCTAATTTTTGTATTTTTAATAGAGACGGGGTTTCACCATGTTGGCCAGGCTGGTCTCGAACTCCTGACCTCAGGTGATCCACCGCCTGGGCCTCCCAAAGTGCTGGGATGACAGGCATGAGCCACTGCACCCGGCCTGCCCTCACCTTTCTCTCCCCAGGACAATTCTGGTGGCCACCCACCACCCCTGCAAGACAGACAGACCCGAACGGGCAGGGCGACCATCTGGGTGTGTAGCAGGTTGGATAATTGCAGCTGGCCACATCCCAGGAAGCTCTGTACACCTCGGGCCCTGCCAGCCTTGGGGACCCAACAGCACCTCTTTGTTCTCCCACAGCAGAGCCTGCACCGAGTGAGCCCCCAGGCCCCAGTGCAGACTGAAGGCCATTCTGTTTCTGCCCTGAGTTGATTTCTGTCCTGTTGGCCCCAGGCCTCACCACCGCGCCCCAGTACCCTGGCAGAGAAAGCCCTCTTGTGCACGCATTCAAAGGAAGCCCTTTCCCTTCAAAACCACAGCGATGCCTCAGTGACTCGCAGCTCATCGAAACACCCAGAATGAAAAACACGTTTGTTCCTTGAAAAGACGTCTGTGTCTGATACACACTCAGAGAACTGTATTAATATATTCACTTCCCTCCAGAAATCACAGCATCGCACACACACACAAACGTTTGCTTCCCAATTAGGAAAAATAACTTCACAGAATTCCTGCGTGATGGCACACTCTTGTGACCAAGTACGCTCGGATTTTTATATCGAATCATAAAACACAAACTGAAATTGAACTTATTATGTACACAACACAAAACTATCGTTTATGAGCTATTTAAACCGGGCGTGCTGGCTCACGCCTGTAATCCCAACACTTTGGGAGGCAGAGACAGAGGCAAAGGCAGGAAGATTGCTTGAGGTCAGGAGTGTCAGACCAGCTTGGGCAACACAGCAAGACCTCGTCTCTACAAACAATAAAATCAAAAATTAGCCAGGCATTTTTAATTTTATTTAATTTAATTTAACAGGTGGCGTGTGCCTGTTGTGCCAGCTGCTTGGAAGGCTGAGATGGGAGGATCGCTTGAGCCAGGAGATCAAGGCTGCACTAAGCTAAGATCGCAGCCTGGCTGATGGAGCAAAACCCTGTCTCAAACGAACAAAAAGAGTTATTTAGGCCGGGCGTGGTAGCTCACGCCTCTAATTCCAGCACTTTGGGAGGCCGAGGTGGGTGGATCACTTGAGGTCAGCAGTTCGAGACCATCCTGGCTAACATGGTGAAACCCCATCTCTACCAAAAATACAAAAATTAGCCAGGCGTGGTGGCGGGCGCCTGTAATCCCAGCTACTTTTTTTTTTTTTTTTTTGAGACAGAGTCTGACTCTGTCGCCCAGGCTGGAGTGCAGTGGTGTGATCTCGGCTCACTGCAACCTCCACGTCCCGGGTTCAAGCAATTCTCCCGCCTCAGCATCCCGAGTAGCTGGGAATACAGGCACACGCCACCATGCCCGGCTAATTTTTGTATTTTTAGTAGAGATGGGGGTTTCACTATGCTGGCCAGGCTGGTCTCAAACTCCTGACCTCGTGATCTGCCCGCCTCAGCCTCCCAAAGTTCTGGGATTACAGACGTGAGCCACCGCACCCGGCCAAGAGTTACTTATTGAGTCTAGATCGATTTATGCAGCTCAGAAGTAGGAGAACCTGGCTCATAAAAGACCTTGAAACTACTCTCTTAACAGGGTGCAACACCAGGTGAAACCCTATTTTGATAAAAAATGAATAAAAAGCGGGGCAAGCTGTAAAGGAAACAGATGCATGTGTGCCAGATGATAATGCAGTGTTTTTACGTATCCTGTTAAAAGCAGAAACAAAAACAACCATTGGATAAAGTTATTTAACTAATGTCACCTCCCTGGACGTGGATGATTTTTGCAATTTTCAAAGCACTTCACGCTCATCCCACAACACCAACGTTTAAAGGGGTCCAACTCCTCCAACCTGTCTTTACTATTTGATAAGCAAAGCTAACGTAAACGGGGCCCTTTTGAGTCCCAGCTAGCCCATTGTTACTGAAAAGTTTGATCTTTTCCTCGCGCGCTCCCGCAGGACGCACGCTCGCTCCCGAGCTCGGCGGGCGCGCACCCCGCATGCTCGCTCGTTCCCGGGGCCTCCCACTGCGCAGGCGCACTCCCGTCCCCCAGCCCCACCCGCTCACACACCCCCAGCCGCTGGCTCGCGCCCCACGGGCAGCCACTGCGCATGCTCACCCGACCGGCCTCCCGAACTCCGCTGCTCCACCGGTACGCAGGGCGCATGCTCCATGCGGAGGTTCCCCCCCCCCCCTCGCTCTGGCAGGCACGCACTGCGCATGCTCCCGTCTCCGCAGCTCTAAGGCCGCCTAGCCGCCATGGGCCGCGCCTCTAAAAATCCGAAAGGCAGAAAGAGCTCGGGCGGGAGGGCCGCTACAGCCTCTCCCCCGTCCTCACCGCCGCCGCTTGGCCCCACCGAAGCCTCCTGCAAAGGCTCCGAGCGCCGCGGGGCGCGCGTGGCCAGCGGCGGCGTCGCCTCGTGATGACATCGTCGGATGACGCGGCGCAGTGACGTGAACGCGGGCGCCCTTGTTTGGGAGCGCGGCCGGCGCGCCCGTTTTGAAGCTTCCCTGAGCAGCGCGGGCCGGACCGCGCCCCCTGCTCGGTCCCCGCGCCCCGCCAGTCCGCGCAGTTCCCGAGGCCCGGGCCCTGTTCCCTGCGCCGCGCCCGCTCAGCTGGCAGTGCTCGCATCCCCGAGGTCGATCCGGGCCGGACCGAAGCCCCCGGGGCTGGGCGGGGCGCGGGCGTCCGGGGGCGCCCCGGGCCCAACCCCCGCCATGCCGCCCGGCAAGGTCCTGCAGCCGGTCCTGAAGATGAAGGTGGACGAGCTGTTCCTGTACTGGCTCAGCGAGGCCAGCACGCAGCGGATGCTGCAGGACTGCCTGCGCCGGATCAAGGCGCCCGGGCGGGACCAGCCGGCCGCGGGAGAGGGGGAGCTGCCCGGGGCCTGGCCTGCAGCCACTATCGCCGCCCCCAGGCCCAGCGGCCTCGACCCCCCGGGAACCACCGGGCCGGGCCCTGCGCTGCCCCTGGGCGCCGCCTCCAGCCCCAGGAACGCGCCCCACGCTCGAGGCACCCGTAGATCCGCAGGGACGAGAGTAGTAAGTTACTCTTCCTTCTGCTAACACCTGCGCAGGTGGCTCTGGTCGCGCATAGCGGACGTGTGGCTGCGCGGTGGAGGCTGGTGGGAGAGGGTCAGACACCAAAACGGTTTCATATTGAGTCTGTTCCCCGCCCCGACCCCCCCCGCACCCCCAGCCACACACACACACACGAAAGTCCCACGTACTGAACATTCTGTCATTGACAGTAGTTAACCTAAAAATCACACAATTTATAAAGGTAGAAAGGCTTTCTTCCTATTTTATTTTTTATTTTATTTTATTGTGAGACGGAGTTTTGCTCTGTTGCCCAGGCTGGAGTGCAATGGCGCGATCTTGGCTCACTGCAACCTCTGCCTCCCAGGTTCAAGCGATTCTCCTGCCTCAGCCTCCCGAGGAGCTGGGACTTACAGGCATGTGCCACCACGCCCGGCTAATTTTGTATTTTTAGTAGAGACTGGGTTTCCCCATGTTGGCCAGGCTGGTCTCGAACTCCTGAGCTCAAGTGATCCGCCCGCATCGGCCTCCCAAAGTGCTGGAATTACAGACGCGAGTCACTGTCCCCGGCCCCTCTTTTGTTTATTTTAAATTTTTTGGAGACAGGGTCTTGCTCTGTCTCCTAGACTGGAGTGCAGTGGCGCAAACACAGCTGGACTTCCTGCATCAGCCTCCCCAGTAGCCGGGATTACAGGTGTGCACCATCAAACCAGGCTAATTTTTGTTTGTTTGTTCGTTTTGCAGAGATGAGGTCTTGCTGTGTTACCCAGAGTGCTCTGGAATTCCTGGGACCAAGCAATCCTCCCATCTCGGCCTCCCAAAATCCCACTGTATTTATTAGAAGAAACGCTATTTATTTCATAGAAGGTGATTATTCACTGCAGGTGAGAAGCGCAGCCTCTGGCTAATGTACCTGTAATCTCAGCTACCCGGGAGGCTGAGGCAGGAGAATCACTGGAACCCAGGAGGCAGAGGCTGCATTCCAGCCTGGGCACCAGAGCAAGACTCCGTCTCAAAAAAAAAAAAAAAAAAAAAAAACTAAAGCACTTGGAGGGAAAAAAAGATGAGACGAATTTATGCTGAGTGGGTTGGCCAAGCGTATATATTCAAGAAGTTATAGGAATAGCTATGGATATTCACGAAGCGTGTCCTGACCCATGGGTATTGAACAAACGTGCATGTTACCTACTCCCAGGTTCACTTTGGAACGGAGACTTAACATTTAAATGCATTATGGTTAGGCCCCCTAGGTCAAAAGGTGAGGCAACTTTGCAGCCTATGTCAACCGGGCAGAACCAGTCCGTGGTGAGTAGTTATCAGGATAAAATGATTGCAATCAGTCTTTTTTTTTTTTTGAGACAGATTCTCACTCTGTCACCCAGGCGGGAGAGCAGTGGTGCAATCTCAGCTCACTGCAACCTCCGCCTCCCGGGTTCAAGCGATTCTCCTGCCTCAGCCTCCCGAGTAGCTGGGATTACAGGCACCTGCCACCACGCCCGGCTAATTTTTGTATATTTAGTAGAGGCAGGCTTTCACCATGTTGGCTAGACTGGTCTCAACCTCCTGACCTCAGGTGATCCACCCGCCTCAGCCTCTCAAAGTGCTGGGATGATAGGTGTGAGCCACCGCACCTGGCCTGGAATCAGTCTTTTCCAGTCAAAGCTGTAGTTACAGCTGGTGGAACAGAGGGGTCTGTTCATCAGGATCTGACAGGAAGCTGCAGATGTTTTAATATTGTTTATATTGGTCAGGCATGGTGGCTCACGCCTGTGATCCCAGCACTTTGGGAGTTGGAGGGAGGCAGATCACTTGAGATCAGGAGTTCGAGACCAGCCTGGGCAACATGGCGAAACCCCCGTCTCTGCTAACAATACACAAATTAGCCAGGCGTGGTGTGCACCTGCAGCCTCAGCTACTCAGGAGGCTGAGGCAGGAGAAATGCTTGAAGCTGGGACGCGGAGATTGTTGTGAGCTAAGATTGCACCACTACACTCCAGCCTGAGCAACAGAGGAAGACCCTGTCTCAAAAAAAAAAAAAAATTATATATATATATATAGAGAGAGAGAGAGGGAGTCTTTTTGCCTGCGTGAGCTTGAGGCCAAGATAAGCAATAGAGAAAAAGAAAAACATCCTTTATTCTTGAAACTCAAAAATGAGTTTCTGCAGAGGTCTCTGCAAAGAGACCTTTGTCTCTAGTGAATAACCTAAAAGGACATTTAGCTGCTGGAGAAAAACGCTTTGGCAGTTGGAACTGTAGTTTATTCTTTAAGTGTAGGCGGTGTGTGACTTAACCCTCACCTCAGGTGGCCCTTGGTCTTGTTTGTCACAGAGTCTGTTCTGTCAGTCTTACGATGTCGATTTTAACCTTTTTGCTGGTCAGTTGTGTTTAAACTGCCAAAGCGGGAGGGGTATAATGAGGTGTGTCCAAACTCCCATCTGGTTATGGCTGGGAACTTAGTTGTTTTTTGTTTTTTTTGTTTTGTTTTGTTTGAGACCGACTTTCACTCTTGTTGCCCAGGCTGGAGTGCAGTGGTGCGATCTTGGCTCACTGCAACCTCCACTTCCCAGGTTCAAGCGATTCTCCTGCCTCAGCCTCCTGCGTAGCTGAGATTACAGGCACCCACCACCACGCCTCAGTAATTTTGTATTTTTTTAGTAGAGACGGGATTTCTCCATGTTGCCAGGCTGGTCTCGAACTCCCGACCTCAGGTGATCCGCCTGCCTCAGCCTCCCAAAAAAATAAGATTACAGGTGTGAGCCACCGTGCCAGCCTGAACTTAGTTTTTAAAGGTTTCTCTTAGGGCCGGGCCCAGTAGGTGACGCCTGTAATCCCAGCACCTTGTGAGGCCGAAGCGGGCGGATCACTTGAGGTTACGAGTTCAAGACCAGCCTGGCCAACATGGTGAAACCCCATTTCTACTAAAAATACAAAAACTAGCTGGGCGTGGTGGCGGGTGCCTGTAATCCCAGCTACTCGGGAGGCTGAGGTACAAGGACTGCTTGAACCAGGGAGGCGGAGGTTGCAGTGAGCCGACATCTCGCCACTGCACTCCAGCCGGGGCGATAGAGTGAGACTCTGTCTCAAAAAAAAAATAAAAATAAAAATAAGGTTTCTCTTGGCCAACAGTGGGGGGTCTGTTCAGTGGGTTGTGGGGCTTCAGATTTTACTTTTAATTTACACACAGTTATAGTCCCGAGTTGGTCTTACTGTTAGAGTTTGTTTTGAGTTCTCTAGGTTGGTTACCCACTTCTCAGCAATGTCTTCTGCTCGGCTAATGAGCCTAAGGGTTTTATTGTTGCTTTATCTGGTAGTAAATCTCCAGTAATTACAAATAGACAGCAGTGTATTTTTTTTTTTTTTTTTTTTTTTTTTTTTTTTTGTGACGGAGTCTCGCTCTGTCGCCCAGGCTGGAGTGCAGTGGCACGATCTCGGCTCACTACAAGCCCCGCCTCCCAGGTTCACGCCATTCTCCTGCCTCAGCCTCCCGAGTAGCTGGGACTACAGGTGCCTGCCACCACGCCCCGCTAATTTTTTTGTATTTTTAGTGGAGACAGGGTTTCACCGTGTTAACCAGGATGGTCTCAACCTTCTGACCTCGTGATCCGCCCACCTCGGCCTCCCAAAGTGCTGGGATTACAGGCGTGAGCCACCGTGCCCGCCGACAGCAGTGTATTTTTAAAAATGCTTTCTGTCGTTTTATACTATGCAGTTTAAAGCGATAAAACGTTGCTTCCAGATGTTATAGAAACACGTATGGCTGCTGCGTCTGGTGTCTGAGAATACTACAGAAGCCTGAAATACTCAGAATGTTCCGTTGGAACTTGTTTATACCATTTGAAATTTTTCAGCTGAACACCGGCCTTCTATCAGCCGCACTAATAAGCATGTCACGAGGTGATATTTATGTAGCACCACAGTTTTCCAGCCAAAATGGACCAGCCTCTCTACTTGTTGGGTGAGAGGTGGGTGGCCATCTGAGGTGAGCTCCTTGCGTTCTAAATTACCAGTGGTTGCCCGACATGTTCTGATGGATCTAGAGCGTTTTCCAAAAGTATGTGTCGATGAAAATGTGAACTAGAGCTGGAGGCAGCTTGGAGACCGTCTGGCTCAGGCCCTCCAGATCCCAATCCAGGAGGGGACTCAGGGCCCCAGGACGCATCCCTTGAGCTCTGGCCCAGTGCACTTTACCGGTGAGCTGCAAAAGCTGAAGCACCTTAGGAAGTCTTGCCCAAATCCCTCATTTACTGAGGAGGTTGTACGTGAGAGGAGGGCCAGGACTCAAGAAGTGTGCGCTAGTAACGATGGTTCCCCTCCATGGCTTGCTTTCCCAGTGGGATTGCTAATGACCTGCCATTTTGTCCTTAAACGTGTTGAATGACAGCCAGACACTAAGGTAGATGCTTGAATTTTGTGACTTTGCATGAATTCTCCTAGGGCTGGGAATATTGACGGAAGGTCAGGTCTGTGCAAACAAGGCCATTTGGGTGCATGTGAGAGGATGATGTATTCTGTAAATGAGGCAATAAGCTCTAAGAAGTGGAAATTAAGTTCCAAAGGTGTTCAAAGCAGGGAGACGTCATTTCTCTCCTGGAGAAAGTTTTGAGGAGGAAGTGAGTGGTGGAACTTGGGAAATGCACTGAGTTTATTGGGTATGGGGGGCGGGACCAAGGGAGGCTATTCCGGGAGGGATGACGGGCAGAGTGTGAAAATGAGACCAGGCTCAGTCGCTCATGCCTGTAATCCTAGCACTTTGGGAGGCTGAGGCAGACGGATCACCTGAGGTCAGGAGTTCAAGATCAACCTGGCCAACGTGGTAAAACCCCGTCTGCTAAAAATACAAAAATTAGCTGGGTGTGGTGGTATGCACCTATAATCCCAGCTACTTGGGAGGCTGAGGCAGGAGAATCACTTGAACCCGGGAGGCGGAGATTGCACTGAGCCGAAATCGTGCCACTGCACTCTAGCCTGGGTGACGGAGTGAGAGACTGTCTCAAAAAAAAAAAAAAAAAAAAAATGAGATGTTCAGGTCACATTGAGCGACTGGAGTGGTCTGATGGGAGAAGCAGAAGGAAGGATGCATGTGGACCGTGGCGTGGCAGCCAAGGTGTGCAGGGTGCAGGATTCTGCACTTAGGAGATGCCGAGAGTTTTCAAAAACCAGTGACTGAGTTGTTGGGGACTAAAAGTTTGCCTTAAACATGTCTACGTGTTTGGAACCTATGGCTTACTTCAGCTGAATCTCAAGAAGTGAATAACTTAGAAGGATGTGTGTGTTCATTGGGACAAAAAAGATGAGCTTGGGCCGGGCGCGGTGGCTCACACCTGTAATCCCAGCACTTTGGGAGGCCGAGGCAGGCGGATCACGAGGTCAGGAGATCGAGACCATCCTGGCTAACACAGTGAAACCCCGTCTCTACTAAAGATACAAAAAATTAGCCGGGCGTGGTGGCAGGTGCCTGTAGTCCCAGCTACTCGGGAGGCTGAGGCAGGAGAATGGCGTGAACCCGGGAGGCGGAGTTTGCAGTGAGCCGAGATTGCGCCACTGCACTCCAGCCTGGGCGACAGAGCGAGACTCCGTTCTCAAAAAAAAAAAAAAAGATGAGCTTGTTCCTGTCCATCCCGTATACAGAATGTGCAAGGTCATGTTAACAGTGAAGGATGCAGTTCCATGCTACAAACTCTGGCCAGGGAGGGGCGATGCTGGGGTCAGAGGAAGAGATTTTCATACATAAAACAGCTTTTTCTCACCCACACATATACAGGATTGAGTATGAGCTGTCAGGAGGGTTCACACTAGGTCCGCTGAACTCCCCAGCCAAGGGTGAAAGGAACGGCATGCCCATGTGAAAACATGACGTGGTGCATCCAAAGCAGACATAACCAGCGCTGCCATGGCTGTTTTACATTACCCTACGCCTTCATCGTTACTGAGCAGAGAGATTGCATTCTGTGTTTGAAAGGGGTGCTTGCAGTGGCTCCTTCCCGTCTTTGGGGAAGAGAAACTGGTACAAATTAGAAAATGTGAGCATTGGCAGGGTGCAGTGGCTCAATCCCAGCACTTTGGGAGGCCGAGGAGGGAGGATCACTTGAGGCCAGGAGTTTGAGCCCAGCCCGGGCAACATAGTGAGACTCCCCCATCTCTACAAAATAGTAAAATCAGCCAGGGGTAGTGCTTCATGGCCTGAAGTCCCAGCTGCTTGTGAGGCTGAGGGAGGAGGATCCCAGGAGTTCGAGGCTGCAGTGAGCTATGCTTGTGCTACTGCGCTCCCGCCGGGGCAACAAAGTGAGACCCTGTCTCCAAAAAAAAAGAAAGAAAATGCCAGTATCGATGGGCTGATGCTGCGAGCCAGGGTGCTTCTGCTAGGGGGTACCCCAAATGCCTCTTTAAAGTAAGTTCTTATAAGGGGAAGTAAGAACCTCATGTGGATGAGCTGCTTTTTTTTTTTTTTTTTTTTTGAGATAGAGTTTCGCTCTTGTCACCCAGGCTGCAGTGCCGTGGCGCGCGATCTCGGCTCACTATAACCTCCACCTCCTGCAGTTCAAGTGATTCTCCTGCCTCAGCCTCCCGAGTAGCTGGGATTACAGGTGCCCGCCACCACGCCCGGCTAATTTTGTATTTTTAGTAGACATGGGGTTTCACTATGTTGGTCAGGCTGGTCTTGAACTCCTGACCTCAGGTGATCCACCCGCCTCGGCCTCCCAGAGTGCTGGGATTACAGGCGAGGGCAACCACACCCGGCCAGTACTGCATGGTTTTGATCGCATTTCCCTGCGGCCTGGTGGCGCTGAGCGATTTTCACGTGCTTATTATCCATTCATGTGGTTTCCACTGTGAAACATCTGTTCAGATCGTGTGTTTGCTTTTTCAATTGGGTTATGTTTTCACTGAGTTGCGAGAGCTCGATCAGGTCAGTTTTTCTGCGTGGTATGAGGTGAGGTATCTGGATGACCCCAGCACTATATATTGAAGAGTCTTTTCTCCCCCATGGAATTGTGTTGTTGAAAGTCAGTTGAGTACGTACGTCTGGTTTATTAATATTTCCATCCCATTGCTGTATGTGCATCCCCTCACCTTCATGGCACTCTCCAGATTGGTGTAACTTTCTAGCAGATTTTGAAAGCAGATACTGTGAGTCCAAGCCTATTCTTTAAAAATTGCTTTCCAGCAAGAAAAGCCTGTTGGCATTTTGATTGGGATTGCTTTGAATCTGTGGATCCATTTAGGGTAATTGATACCTTAACGGTATTTTCCAATCCACAAAGGACTTTGCGTTCATTTAGGTTTTGTTCAGCAACGTTGTGTACTTCCCCGGGTACACGTCTTGCACCTCCTTGATTAAATTTCTGTCCGTTTCTTTAGTTATTCTCAATTTCTGGAAGCTACTCAGTAGTTCCGGTATCCACCTAACCTGTGACTTTTATCAGACCGGGTGCCAGCATTCTAGAACATTAGAACGGGGTATTTGGAGGTAAACACGTCTGTGCGTGTGCATCACACACACAGGTGCATACACACACATACACAGGTGCACACACACAGGTGCATACACATACACAGGTGCACACACAGGTGCATACACACACATACACAGGTGCACACACACAGGTGCATACACACAGGTGCATACACACACACATACACAGGTGCACACACACACATACACAGGTGCACACACAGGTGCATACACACACATACACAGGTGCACACACACACAGGTGCACACACACACAGGTGCATACACACACATACACAGGTGCACACACACAGGTGCATACACACACAGGTGCATACACACAAACACACATACACAGGTGCATACACAGTTGCATACACACACATACAGACACACACACATAGGTGCATACACACACACAGGTCCATACACACACAGGTGCATACACACACACACACACAGGTGCATACACACACACACACAGGTGCATACACACATACACAGGTGCATATACACATACATAGGTGCATATACACACAGGTGTGCTTATCTTAACGTGTCATTAGAAGTTCTTAGCAAACATGTTGTAAGACAGAAAAGCACCCAGAACCCTCAGGGCAGGAGCTCAGGGTTTCTGAAGGTTTCGTGCAGGAGCCGTGAGCTTGCCCAGGGACTGTAGCTTTTGTATCAGGTGCATGCCTGTCTGCGTTCAGTTCTTACTGCCTTCGTAACAACGACCTATTCACGTTTTCATAGTGGGCACCGATGAGAGTCTCGTTGTGAGGAGGAAGGAAGGTGTCCAGAACCCTTCTTGGAACCTCTGAGAATCTGCAACCATGGAAACTGTGTAAAGAGCCTCATCCCTCCCTCCCCGTCTGTTGACAGAGAACCGTGCCGTTTCCTGAGATGAGGTGGACGGGTTTTGAATCCGCTGGAGCCTGTCCTCTCAGGGCCTTTGAAACAGGGAGGAAGCCGTGCTCTGCAGATGGCACCTGCAGGGTGAGGACAGCATTCTGGGCCATCTTCATGTCTCATGGGTTTGCCTGTTACTAGCTATGCTTTTAGCTTTGGATGTTCAGAAAAACATTTTCTCACAAAGGATGGGTCGCCTTCGTAAGCCTTTCAAATCTAGGATTTCAGAAAAGCCATTACGTTTGCTCATCGAAGGCACATTTTTATCCTAAGATAAGCCGTCTGAACAAAAGTATGTTTAATGAGAATGAAAAGTGAAGAGATTTTTATGAAAATTTTGCATAAAGGTCTTCTGGGCATTTTAGGAGCTTTAGAGGTTGATGGTACAATTGTGTCCGGACGGGAGAAGGACAGTGGAGATTTGGGTGCCATGAGGGGCTTCATTGGCCCAGACGGCAATGTCGTCTCATCAGAGTAGGAATTTGGGGGAAACAGGCTGAAAACAGGCCTCGCAGATTCCGTGCTAGCCTGTGGTGCAAAAACAATGCTATGATGGCCCGTCCCTGTCCACAGTAGTGGATAGACAGCCCCGTGGGGGCCCCGTCGAGTGTGGACAGCCCGTCCCTGTCCACAGTAGTGTATAGACAGCCCCATGGGGGCCCCATCGAGTGTGGACGGCCCGTCCCTGTACACAGTAGTGGATAGACAGCCCCATGGGGGCCCCGTCGAGTGTGGACGGCCCTGTCCCTCCCCCATCCCGTGTAGACAGCCCTGTGGCTCCACTGGGGGCGGGCGGTGCGGGTTCTGCATCGGGACAGGACGTAGGGGCTCCAGGGAGGCAGTGGGGCTGCATCCAGAGGTGGTTTGAGGGCTCCAGGTCAGAGTCTTTAAATCTCTGTGTATGTGTGCACTTCAGGATTTTGAGGCTGTGTTCCAAAAGTCTTTTTTTTTTTTTCCTTTTTTTTTTTCTTTCTTTTTGAGACGAAGTCTCACTCTTGTCCCCCAGGGTGGAGTGCAATGGTGCGATCTCGGCTCACTACAACCTCTGCCTCCCGAGTTGAAGCGATTCTCCTGCCTCAGCCTCCGAAGTAGCTGGGATTACAGGTGCCTGCCACCACGCCCAGCTAATTTTGTATTTTTAGTGGAGACAGGGTTTCACCATGTTGGCCAGGCTGGTCTCAAACTCCTGACCTCATGATCTGCCCACCTTGGCCTCCCAAAGTGCTGGGATTACATGTGGGTGACTGGACGGCACCTCTGCCCTGTGAGTTTGCGCCCCGCATCGTGGGTGACTGGGTGCACTTGTTTAAATCATGTCCTGGTGGTTTGGGCACATTCCCTGTGGTGCTGTCTTTAAGCTTCCGTTTGGAGACTTAGAGGGGGTCAGAGGCCGACTTCTGAATCCTCAAGGACAGTGAGGAAGTGAGAACGATGGAGGGATCCGGGGATGGCTGGAGAACAGAAGGAAGTGGAGGGGGCGAACCCCTAAGAAGAGTTGGAAGGGGCACTGGGGGCAGTGTGGAAGGTTGCAGGAGAAGAAAGGGTCAGTCTGAGATGGCTGCAGACTGCTGGTTCCAAGTCTAGGACACTCGGAAAAAGGAAAACGATGGAGACAGGAAACAGATCGGGAGTTACTGGGGTTAGGAGGGAGCGAGGGGTGCGTCGGTGCCACACAGACGTTTTTCAGGGCAGGGAAACTCCTCTGCGTGACCGCACAGTGGTAGATCCGTGTCATCCTGCGTTTCTCCAGACTCAACAGAGCGTGCGGCAGCAGGAGAGCCCAGTGCACGCTGTTGACTCGGGGTGATAGTGACCGGTCCAAGGAGGTTCATTGACTGTAACAGACACAGGCGGTCACGCAGGACCTTCCTGATCGGGGATCCGGGAGGCCTTCTGCTGACAGCGTCCAGCCTGGCAGGGATGTGACCAGTTTCTGTCCCTCAGCCCGAAGGTAACCCGTCTCTTTCCCGGTGGGATGAAGGTGCAGGCCCCCGGAATGTCAGCTCATCCTTATTTAAAGTTGCCCGTCCCCCTTTTCCACCGCCCCTCTTTTCTTGTTCTAAATACGATTGCAAACAAGCGCAGTTATCACAGTGAGCAGTGGCAGAGAAGACGAGATCCTGGATGCCCACTGCAGCTTAGCTGTATTCTAGAAACTCCTGAAGTTTGGGGAGGGGCGGAGATGCCGGCGCCCTTTGATGCCCGGATGCCAGGATGCCGGGGCTGCGGTGCGTGTGTTTGTGGAGGCGCAGCTGCACTTGGCGTTCCCTGGGCTCTGGAGGGGCGAGCCGGAGCCGGCACCGAGCCTGCAGCCAGCTCTGGTGTTGTCGTGGCGGGGGGGACCTCACTTCTCGCGGGGAGCGCCTTCGCCTCGGTCCCCGAGGCCGTCCCCAGGCTCTCCTCTCGGGGACCTGTTGATGCGCGCTCCAGGGCGAGCCACGTGACGGCCGCAGCGGTGCAGAAAGCGCCCTTGCCCGGCCGGACGGCCCAGCCCGCAGCGAACGGGGAGAGGAGAGAAGAGGACCGGAGGGAGCGGAGGGCAGTGCGGGGAGCGGAGGAGGAGGAGAGGAGAGCAGCGCCGGGAGCAGCCGGGTCTGCACAGTCGCGGGTCGGGAGGGGCGGCCGCCCCCACCCCCAGCGCCATGCGCCCTCCTCAGCCTGAGGAATGCGCGCGGCGCGGGCCCCGGCCCCAGAGCGCCTGGCGGGCGACGCATGGAGCGCGCTGAGCCCGGGCCACGCCTGCAGCGCCCCACTGGCCCCGGCCCGGCCCTGCCCCGAGAGCGCGGCGCCCGGCCCGGCCCGCGGAGAGCCCTGCGCGCCGACGGCATGCGGCTCCGCGAGCGCTCGCTGCGCCAGGACCCCGACCTGCGCCAGGAGCTGGCCTCGCTGGCCCGCGGCTGCGACTTCGTGCTGCCCTCTCGGTTCAAGAAGCGGCTGAAGGCCTTCCAGCAGGTCAGCCCCGCGCGCCCCGCGGCTGCCCGACACCGGGCGAGGCCTCCCGGCCCGGCGAGCCCTGCCCTCCCGGCCCCGCGCGGGCCTCCGCTCGCCGCTGCTGGCCGTGCACCCGTTGTCGCGTGGCGGGGCCCAAACGCCAGATTTTCGGGGCCAGTTGTGGGCGCAGGGGACCCGCTCGAGCCCCAGGCCGCCGAAAACCGGGTGCTGCTCTGTGGGAAGCGGTGCCAAGCTTGTTAGGAAAACCGGGCTTTGAAAAGAGCACCCGCTCCTTTGCCGGGAGTTTTGGCTGTGAGTGCGCGCCTTGCTGTGATCAACCAAGGGGGGTGAGAGCCGTCAGCGCCTGGGAGGATTCGCTGCAGACAGATTTTTAATTTAAATAATACCTTGCATTGCTGGTAATAAACATCGGGAAACTCCTTCACCCTTCGTAAAGGCGTTGGGTGGCTGAAACTTTCCCGGCGTTATTGCAATACCCAGCATTCCTTCCCGTTGGCTAACCTGTTTAAGAGTCGGTTGAGATATCACTCACATACCGGACTATTTATGCAGCGTGGTTTTATTGAGTAACTCACTGGCTTTGAAATTTATTTATTTTCATTTATATTTATTTATTTGAGACAGAGTCTCTCCGTTGCCCAGGCTGGAGTGCAGCGGCGCTATCTTGGCTCACTGCAACCTCCACCTCCTGGGTGCAAGTGATTCTCTTGCCTCAGCCTCCCGAGTAGCTGGGATTACAGGCGTGCACCACCACGCCCAGCTAATTTTTGCATTTTTAGTAGAGACGGGGTTTCACCATGTTGACCAGGCTGGTCTTGAACTCCTGACCTCCGGCGATCGCCCACCTGGGCCTCCCAAAGTGCTGGGAGTAGAGGCGTGAGCCTCCGCCCCAGCTGGCTTTGAAATTTAATCTCTGTTCTCATAAGTGCTCAGGGAAGTAAAATTTGTGTCTGTACCCCGTGTATATTGTATGAGTTAGTTTTACGAGTACCACGTGATTTAAACGTGTAAGCGTGTTCCTGTGACAATCCCGGTATAATTTGAGAATTTAGGGCTTGGCTGCGGCCGAATCTGATGCGAATCTCATCCAGGCAGGGTGTGCGTGGCTGGCGGGCGCCTCACACCCACGTGGCACATCAGACGTGCTTTTCAAACTCAGTTCCAGGAGTCTGGAACTAATGGCCTAAACATCAAGCTGAACCAAGGCATCCTGCTTGAAGGGAGAGGATAGACCCACTTCTTTCTGTTGATATTTTAATTGAAACTTTTTCTCTCAGATCACAACTTTTGCACTCCTTCGGGGTTTTTGACCTCTGTCTTCCAGGTTTTGACATTTTGCCTGTAAGTGGGTAAAGGCGAGGCTGGTTTCTTTAAAATCCTCTTAACCTGCAGACCCTAAGAGTGAGATCAGCCTCGTGCGGGATTTGCTCTAGACGGTGGGAGGTGCTGGGAGGTGCGTGCTCGCTGGTTGCAGCCCATTAGGTGATTAGCTCGCACGTGGCTGGATGAGGAAGCCCTTTAGCCCTGCAGCGGGGCCCTGGCTCTTCTGTGGGAGGCTGTGGTGACGATGCACCTGTGTGTGCACCTCCCGGAGGCAGAGCCCATTCACCAAAGTCTGCATTGTTTTAACAGGACTGTTTATTTTTAAAAAGTCAGTTTTTGGGAAATCACGAATTCCGTTTACAGAAGTTTGCTTCATTTCACAGAAAATGGGTTTCCACGTTTTTAGGGAGGACAGATGTGTGAAATCGTGTTGTCTGAGGGGTGGTGGAGGAATTACAGGGGTATTTTGGGGCATTTTTGGGGGTGGTGTTGGGGGAGAAGGGGACGTTTTCTGGCTGCTTTCAGTCCATGCATGAGCATGGGCTGTGTCTGTTGGGTCCACCCCACTTGCACACACCCTCAGGAGGGTTGTCGCGGAGCACCTGTGTGGGAGCCACTGGACGTGTCGGGGTACCGCTCCTCTGCGCTCCTCCTCCTCCCTGCCACTGCCCACTTCCCAGCCACCGGCATCCTTGACAAACCAAACTCGGGGGGTGGGCGGGGGGGGGTTTCAGCGACCGCTGGCCTTGGGAACGGAACAGCATGTGTTCATGCCGTGGGTCCTGGGAGGCTCCTGTGTGACAGTAGCGTGTTACACGTACTCTCGCCGTGGGTCCGGAGAGGCTCCTGTGTGACGATGGTGTGTCACACGTACTCTCGCCGTGGGTCCGGGGAGGCTCCCGTGTGACGATGGCATGTTACACGGCACGTGCTCTCACTGTAGGACCCAGCATGTACCTGGAGTGGGGCCGTGCAGCAGCTTGGCCGAGCTCTTCCTGCTGGAGCCACTGCCTGCGCCTCCTGCGCAGGGATTCTCAGGCCTTCTGTCCCCAGGCAACAGCAGGACAGCTCAGACCTTGTTCCCAGCCCAGGACAGCTGTGCTGCCCTAGCCTGGCCCTCCCCGCCTGGGGAGTGAGTCTCCCGCTCCCCACACACTGACTCAGCACGCAGACGCTCCTCTTCACCTGTCCTGGTCACACAGACACTGTCCAGCGTCCCCACGGGGTCCTTCGGGCGGACGCACAGACCCTGCACAGCACCATCCATGGCTGAAAGCGCCGTCCCCTGTGCAGCAGTCCCGCTGTACTTGGAGCTGACTTCGGCGTGGTGACAGCCTGGGCTCTGGGCGTCCCTGATGCACCTCCTGCTCTCACCTCCAGGGCACGTGCCGTTCCGCTCCCAAGGCCAGTGGTCACCAAAACCCTTGCAGCCTTTGGTTTGGCCAGGACGCTGCCGAGGATGCCACTCCCTGGGCAGTGGCAGGGAGACGGTAGGGCTTGGGTTCCCCACCTGGCAGGGAGCTGCAGCAAGGGGGGTTAACAGGAAACAGAAGCCCAGATGGGAATGTCCACACAGAAGACCAGGCTCAGGAGCATCCGCCAGGGGCTTGTGGACGCAGGGAGGGTGCCCGATCCTCCCCTCGCTGTGTTGCCCGGCATCCATCGTCACCCCTTGGCTGGTGGACAGAATGATCCCCACATCCCCCAGCCCAGCCTTCCGAGCTTTGTGGAGACTCACACCTCGCTGCAGTCGTGGGTGCAGGCACCAGCCGTGGGTCCAGGGCCCAGCCGACGTCTCTCAGCATCTGTCGTGGCCCCACTGCCCGGCTGCAGTCGTGTGTCTGAGTGAATGTTAGCCCACGTGAGCTCTGGCCACCTCAGACACCTGGACCTGCTGCGTTTCCGTGTTGACCCCTCCACTGCAGTTCTCCCTCTTTGCTACAGAGGGGATTTTTAAACCCACACGCGGGGCCTCTCATCTCCGTGTTCGGCTCCTCTGTGTAAACACCGACCTTTTTGACTCCTGTGTTTAGCCGTCCAGCGTGCGGTTAGCAGGTGTAGCTGGCAGCCCTCTACCAGCCCTCGCGGAGGGTCCCTGGGAGTCGAGTGCTGGGCCGAGAAGAATGCTGAGAGCTTGCAGCAGGCCCTGCCTTCCAGGGGTGGCTGTCATTTGGGTGGGCGAGGGGCTCAGCTGGAATCCATGAGTGTGGGTCTTGGCCGAACCCCCCCCTCCCTGATCCCATACCACAGCCTCCCATGCTTCCGCCTCCCGCTGCAGAGTAGAGGCCGCTGCAGAGTGAGGGCTCCTGGGGACACGGCTGTGCGTTGCAGCCTGTACTGAGCGTGCCTTCCGCCGGCCCCGTGCTTCTCCGGCACCTTCTCTGTGGCTTTGATCGTGGTGTCCGCTCCTGCTGCAGTCGGGGAGAGGGTTATTTCTGCTGGTCACCGCGCCCTGCCTGCTGTGCGCACCCTCTGCACGTGTGGGGGTCTGCCCGAGGCTGGTGTCGCGAGATGATGTGTCACGGTGCACGTGGCCTGTGTTCTCAGGGTACTCACCTGCACCGCACTTCTACGCAAAAACAGGCAGCCTCAGCGTTAGGCTCAGCCTTTGCTTTTGGTCGTATACGGACATGTTTTGCAAAACTGTGGGCGTACTGTGGAAGGGCGACACACATATCTGTGACTTCTGGAATTGTGATGAGTCAGGGAGCTGCCTTCTCAGTGCCCTCAACAGAAATAGCTTGTCGGGAGGCAGGGTGTCGCCTTTATCACTGTGCTTTGGGTGACGGGCGCTTTACGAAGTACTTTTTAAAGTCCACGTACTGAGGAGGATTTAAAGTGGGTGACCCGGCTGCCATAGGCCCCTCTGGTTTGTCTGAACTTTTTAATGAACAGGCGGCTGGCTTTAGAATTCTTCCACACACACGCAGCTGTTTTTGCTCCTTCTGTGTTTACTGTTCATGCCTGGCCTCACCGGCTACATTCGGGGCAGGGCAGCAGGCCCTGTGATTCCTTCAGAATCCCCTGAGACCTGCTGCTTGGCCGGAGAGGTGGCCAGTTCCCAAGTGAGCTGTGTGTGTTGAAAAGAATGTGTGCTCTGCAGCTGTGCTGAGGCTGAGTCTATTTCTGTCCGTGAGATTAACCTTGTAAATCTCCCGTGCCCGCATGGAGCGGTTGTGTTGTTTGTTGTTCTGTCGCTTGTCTATTAGTGCCCGGGGTGGGAGGGCCCAGCTTCCCCCCATCGGTGCCCAGGGTGGGTGGTCCCAGCCTTCCTCCTGTCAGTGCCCAGGTGGGCGGTACCAGCCTTCCCCTTCTCCGTGCCCGTGGTGGGTGGTCCCGGCCTTCCCCGTGTCGGTGCCCGGGGTGAGTGGTCCCGGCCTTCCCCGTGTTGGTGCCCGGGGTGAGTGGTCCCGGCCGTCCCCGTGTCGGTGCCCGGGGTGAGTGGTCCCGGCCTTCCCCGTGTCGGTGCCTGGAGTGAGTGGACTCGGCCTTCCCCGTGTCGGTGCCCGGGTGGGTGGTCCCGGCCTTCCCCGTGTCGGTGCCCAGGGTGGGTGGTCCCGGCCTTCCCCGTGTCGGTGCCCGGAGTGAGTGGTCCCGGCCTTCCCCGTGTCGGTGCCCGGGGTGAGTGGACTCGGCCGTCCCCGTGTCGGTGCCTGGAGTGAGTGGACTCGGCCTTCCCCGTGTCGGTGCCCGGGTGGGTGGTCCCGGCCTTCCCCGTGTCGGTGCCCAGGGTGGGTGGTCCCGGCCTTCCCCGTGTCGGTGCCCGGGGTGAGTGGACTCGGCCTTCCCCGTGTCGGTGCCCAGGGTGGGTGGTCCCGGCCTTCCCCGTGTCGGTGCCCGGGGTGAGTGGACTCGGCCGTCCCCGTGTCGGTGCCTGGAGTGAGTGGACTCGGCCTTCCCCGTGTCGGTGCCCAGGGTGGGTGGTCCCGGCCGTCCCCGTGTCGGTGCCCAGGGTGGGTGGTCCCGGGCTTCCCCATGTCGGTGCCCGGAGTGAGTGGACTCGGCCTTCCCCGTGTCGGTGCCCAGGGTAGGTGGTCCTGGCCTTTCCTGTGTTGGTGGGTGGTCCCGGCCTTCCCCGTGTCTGTGCCCGAGGTGGGTGTTCTCCACCTTTCCTGGCGGGCTGAGTTTGTGTCCAGTGGTGTTTACTTGATCAGTGCCGAGGCTGCGTTGTCAGGCATCGATAAAGTTAGCGTCATCCTGTCCTCCCGTGACTGACCTCTTCGGCGTTCCTTGGTGGCCTGTCTGTCTCCAGGCCTGTCCATCACCTTGTGTCACTTCATCGATGTTAATACAGCGACACCAGCTTTCTTTATGGTCTGCCTGCTCTATCTTTTTCCATCTCAAAAAAAAAAAAAAAATGTGTAGTTTCTGGGTCCTTAAGTCACATATATCTCCTGTGTCTTTCTGTCCTCTGTGTCTCCCGTATACGTGAATGCTGTTTTCTTTCTGCAGTCAGACCTTTGTCTGGTAACTGTAACACTCGGTACATTGAGGTCGATGTTGCCTGCTCATTCATGTGATGGACTCTGTCTCATCCTGCATCTCTGTCTCCCGCTCTTTCAGCTCGGTCACCTTTTCTGTCGTTTGGAGTACACACTTTCTGCTAGCTCACTGTTTATCCTACAAATGTCAATGGCTGGCCAGGCTCAGGGCCTTACACCTGTGATCCCAGTGCCTTGGGAGGCTGAGGCAGGAGAATCGCTGGAGGCCAGGAGTTCAAGACCAGCCGGGGCAACATAGCGAGACCCCGTCTCTTAAAAAAAAAAAAAAGGAACGTCAACTAAATTCTTCAAAGCCCAATGTTAATCAGTATCTTTTCTTCCAACTCACAAACCGTCTCACACTCATCCAGTCACCATGTCACTGACAGCCTGTTGTTGTATTGATTTTTTTTTTAATTGAACATACGTTGTTATCACTGATTTATGTTTTTTAAATTGAACATACATTGTTATCACTGATTTATGTGGTCAGCTGCCAGGGTTTTCCTTCTCATTACCACTGACCTGCTCTTCATCCCTTCTTTCAATTCCAACCTTCCCTTTGGGAGCTTTTGGCTTCTCCCTGCTGCGTTTCCTCAGCTTTTGCCCCATAGAGTGTCTGTTAATGGGGTGCATGGTCTCTGTAAATTTGGGGCTAAAAATGTCCAAGTGTTCATCTCACTCTTTTTTTTTTTTTTTTTTTTTTTTTTGAGACAGTCTCACTCTGTCACCCAGGCTGGAATGCAGTGGTGCGATCTCAGCTCACTGCACCCTCCGCCTCCCGGGTTTAAGCGATTCTCCTGCCTCAGCCTCTCAAGTAGCTGGGATTACAGGCATCCGCCACCATGCCTGGTTAATTTTTTTTATCGTTTTGTTTTGAGACAGTCTAACTGTGTCGCCCAGGCTGGAGTGCAGTGGTGCCATCTCAGCTCACTGCAACCTCTGTCTCCTGGGTTCACGCCATTCTCTTTCCTCAGCCTCTCGAGTAGCTGGGATTACAGGCGCCCGCCACCACACCCAGCTAATTTTTGTATTTTTGGTAGAGACTGGGTTTCCCCATGTTGGCCAGGCTGGTCTCGAACTCCTGGCCTCAAGTGATCCACCTCAGCCTCCTAAAATGCTGGGATGACAGGTGCGTGAGCCTCCACACCTGGCCGGTCACCCCTCGTTTTGGTTGGTTGGTTGTATTTGGTCTGTTTTTGGTCTCCAGTCTCATTGCTGTGTGTGAAGGAGTGGCTTTCTTTTCCTCTTTTGCTGGGGTTCATGGGGGTCCTCAGGCCTGGGCATCTCTCCAGGTCTTAGGGCTGCGGGGTAAACACTGTTAATTTCTTTCTCCCACTTCGGCACATCTCCCTGAAATTGCACGTCTGCTCTGTAACCCCTCCCAGTGTGTGTTCTGTTCGTGTATTTTAAACCTCTAGAATTGACTTGTTTTTTTGCTCGTCGTTTCAACCTTCTCTTTCATTTCTTAAAATGCACGAGGCGCACTTGTTTTCTATCCCGACAGTGTCAGAGTGGGAAGCCCCTGTGGACCGTTTCTGCCGACTGTCATTCATGGTGCTTTGTTTCTGTGGCCATTTTGGTGATTTTTGACTGTGAACTGCTCATTTTTTCTTGGAAGTTTGGGAGGTTTCTTGAGTCCTGGGTTTCCTCAAGAACTTGTTGCTTCCAGGTGCTGCCCGCATGGGAATAACTTTGCATTATTGGCTGGAGGGGTTTTTTTTTTTTGGAGACAGACTCTTGCTCTGTGGAGTTCAGTGGTGCTATGTCGGCTCACTGCAGCCTCTGCCTCCCGGGTTGAAGCGATTCTCCTGCCTCAGCCTCCTGAGTAGCTGGGATTACAGGCATGTGCCACCACACTCAGCTAAATTTTTCGATTTTTTTTTTTTTAATGGTAGAGATTAACTTTTGCCATGTTGACCAGGCTGGTCTCGAACTCCTCAGCTCAGGCAGCCTGCCCCCCCTCGCCTCCCAAAGCGCCAGGATTGCAGGCATGAGCCACTGCGCCCGGCCGGTTTGAGAGTTTTCGCATCATCCTGGTGACATGAGTTTGGTTTGCAAACCTGCAGGAGAGTCGGCTGTAGCCGTCAGTTCTCAGGGGAGAACTCCCCCCCTGCCCAGCTCCTGCGAGCAGCTCCAGGTGAAGGCTGCAACTTTCCTTTCATTCCTGGGGCCGGAGGCGCGCTGGGGATTTACTTGGAGCTCGTTCGTCCCACTGAAGGTGACGCGTTCTGGGAGCTTCCCCGGAGGACCCTGCATTTTGCCTCCTCTTCCCCAGAGCTCCACAAAGCTGTGAGAGATTTCGGGTGAGCCCGCTCGGCCCACGCTTCTGAAGGCAGAGCCTGTTCAGGCTCCACGGGCTTTCCCGGGTTCCTCCTTCCTGTCATTCTTTTCTGCCAGCCTGTGGGCGCCGTCTAGAAGACGTTTGTGAACTATTCTGTCCAGGGTTCTTGGCAGTTTTCACCAGGAAGGTTGGTTTTGTGCCCAGGTCGTTGGAATATTGCCAAACACAGGAGCCTGAGAGCTCATTGCAGAATATTCGTGGGGTCAATTCCGTACCCCACATAGCAGAGCTGTGGGAACCCAGCGTGATGAAGGGGGAAGAGCCGCAGGCTCCTCATTGTGGGCTCGGGGAGATGCATTGTGGGATTGCGGGCTCGGGGAGATGCAGGGACCTCCTGCCCCAGGACACAGAGGTCATGTTCTGAATCACAGGGAAGGGGTGTGCCCTTCAGGTAAAGCTGTGCTGAAGGAACACTCAGTTGGCACCTACTGCGGGGAGCCTGCTCTGCCCCAGGTCACGGAGGCGGCCTCTGTTCCTCCTAGATGGGGATCAGAGAAAAACAACTGAGTCTCACCTTGGCTGAGGGTCCTGTAGGGACAGCAGGGTGGGGACAGTTGGGGCGCTGTCTGTGGGACCCTTGTGACCTGGGGTGAGGGTCCTGTAGGGACAGCAGGGTGGACTGTTTTCTCTGTGAGGACACTGGAGCTCGGACCCAGTCCTGGATTGATCGAGGCAGTCAGGATTGTGGGTGCAAAGGCCCTGAGCTGTGGTCCATTGGTATGGGGACTTCCTCCCCGGAACCTCCTCCATGGCAGTTGGTCGAGGAGGACACAGCCCCGTCCCCTGAGTAGTTGATGGGGGAGGACGCAGCCTCATTCCCTGGGTAGTTGATGGAGGAGGACGTAGCCCGTCCCCTGGGTAGTTGATGGAGGATGATGCAGCCCCGTCCCCTGAGTAGTTGATGGGGGAGGACGCAGCCCCGTCCCCTGGGTAGTTGATGGGGGAGGACGCAGCCCGTCCCCTGGGTAGTTGATGGAGGAGGACGCAGCCCGTCCCCTGGGTAGTTGATGGAGGATGATGCAGCCCCGTCCCCTGAGTAGTTGATGGGGGAGGACGCAGCCCCGTCCCCTGGGTAGTTGATGGGGAGGATGCAGCCCGTCCCTGGGTAGTTGATGGGGGAGGACGCAGCCCGTCCCTGGGTAGTTGATGGGGAGGAGGACGCAGCCCCGTCCCCTGGGTAGTTGATGGAGGAGGACGCAGCCCGTCCCCTGGGTAGTTGATGGAGGAGGACGCAGCCCGTCCCTGGGTAGTTGATGGAGGAGGACGCAGCCCGTCCCCTGGGTAGTTGATGGAGGAGGACGCAGCCCGTCCCTGGGTAGTTGATGGAGGAGGATGCAGCCCCGTCCCCTGGGTAGTTGATGGAGGATGACACAGCCCGTCCCCTGGGTAGTTGATGGGGGAGGACGCAGCCCCGTCCCCTGGGTAGTTGATGGAGGAGGACGCAGCCCGTCCCCTGGGTAGTTGATGGAGGAGGACGCAGCCCGTCCCCTGGGTAGTTGATGGAGGAGGACGCAGCCCGTCCCCTGGGTAGTTGATGGAGGAGGACGCAGCCCCATCCCCTGGGTAGTCGATGGGGGAGGACGCAGCCTCGTTCCCTGGGTAGTCGATGGAGAAGGACACAGCCCCGTCCCCTGGGTAGTTGATGGAGGAGGACGCAGCCCCTTTCCCTGGGTAGTTGATGGAGAAGGACACAGCCCCGTCCCCTGGGTAGTTGATGGAGAAGGACACAGCCCCGTCCCCTGGGTAGTTGATGGAGAAGGACACAGCCCCGTCCCCTGGGTAGTTGATGGGGGAGGAGGACGCAGCCCGTCCCCTGGGTAGTTGATGGAGGATGACGCAGCCCCGTCCCCTGAGTAGTTGATGGGGGAGGACGCAGCCTCGTTCCCTGGGTAGTAGATGGAGAAGGATGCAGCCCCGCCCCCTGGGTAGTTGATGGGGGAGGAGGACGCAGCCCCTTTCCCTGGGTAGTTGATGGAGAAGGACACAGCCCCGTCCCCTGGGTAGTTGATGGAGAAGGACACAGCCCCGTCCCCTGGGTAGTTGATGGGGGAGGAGGACTCAGCCCCTTTCCCTGGGTAGTTGATGGAGAAGGACACAGCCCCGTCCCCTGGGTAGTTGATGGAGAAGGACACAGCCCCGTCCCCTGGGTAGTTGATGGGGGAGGAGGACGCAGCCCGTCCCCTGGGTAGTTGATGGAGGATGACGCAGCCCTGTCCCCTGGGTAGTTGATGGAGGATGACGCAGCCCCGTCCCCTGAGTAGTTGATGGGGGAGGACGCAGCCTCGTTCCCTGGGTAGTAGATGGAGAAGGATGCAGCCCCGCCCCCTGGGTAGTTGATGGGGGAGGAGGACGCAGCCCCTTTCCCTGGGTAGTTGATGGAGAAGGACACAGCCCCGTCCCCTGGGTAGTTGATGGAGAAGGACACAGCCCCGTCCCCTGGGTAGTTGATGGGGGAGGAGGACGCAGCCCCTTTCCCTGGGTAGTTGATGGAGAAGGACACAGCCCCGTCCCCTGGGTAGTTGATGGAGAAGGACACAGCCCCGTCCCCTGGGTAGTTGATGGGGGAGGAGGACGCAGCCCGTCCCCTGGGTAGTTGATGGGGGAGGATGCAGCCTCGTTCCCTGGGTAGTTGATGGAGGAGGAGGATGCAGCCCCGCTCCCTGGTAGTTGATGGAGGAGAAGGATACAGCATCGTCCCCTGGGTAGTTGGAGGAGGAGGAGGATGCAGCTGATGGAGGAGGATGCAGCCCCGTCCCTTCAGCAGTTGATGGTGGAGGAGGACACAGCACCGTCCCTTGGGCAGTTGATGGGGGAGGACGCAATACGGTTGCCGATGCCGTTAACCATTTCAGGCGGTGTTTTAGCATCACGGGATGAGATCAAATGTCCACCTCTCAGGTTGTGTAGAGATACAAGCAGGAGACTCTTGAGTGTTCTGGGGCCTGTGGATATACTGGGTGAGGGGAGTGCTAGTGCTGAGTGGGGTCAAGAGCCCGTGGGCGTGGTCTGTGCACTGGGGGAGGGGCTGAGGCGTGTCCACAGCAGTACCTGGTGGTCGACCCCTTCGCCTGGCTGTGTGGCTGCCTGCCCTGCCTCTGCCTCTCAGAATGTGAGTCGCCCGGGCTCCAGGGACAGGGCTGCCTGTGGACGGCGCCTGTGCCTCTCCACGTCTGAGCTCTCAGGCGTCTGGGGTGCACGGCTGCCCTTTTCCCCGGGGCCCTGCCAGGTGTGGTGGGGTCAGTGGTGTGGCTGCTGGGAATCGGGAGTGGGTCCCGGCTGGGCTCTCAGGCATCTGGGGCACGTACCTGCCCTTGTCCCCAGGACCCTGCTCGGTGTGGTGGGGGCTCAGTGGCACACAGCAGCCACCCAGAGTGGGGTCCGTGGCAGCACCGTGTGGCTTCCTGGGTGGAGGTGGCCCTGCAGTGGAGTACGAGTGTGGTCCCCCACAGGGATTGCAGCGTGTCCTCTCCCGGCTGGGGTCAGGTGGCCTCAGCACCGTCAGCCCTAGAAAGGCCCCTTGTGTTGTCTGGGTGGAGAAGGCGTTCGATGCTCCCAGGTTCTAACTGACTGCTGTCTGTCGACTCTTCAGGTTCAGACGCGGAAAGAAGAGCCTCTGCCCCCGGCCACAAGCCAAAGCATTCCGACCTTCTACTTCCCCAGAGGACGCCCGCAGGACTCTGTCAATGTGGATGCCGTCATCAGCAAGATCGAGAGCACTTTCGCCCAGTTCCCCCACGAGAGGGCCACCATGGATGACATGGGTCTGGTGGCCAAGGTGCGTGTCACGCGTGTGACGTGGAGCAGCCGAGGTGGTACTGCGGGCATGTGAGGGTGAGGCCGAGCGGCCGAGGCAGGTGCATGTCCCACGAGTGTGAATGAGGCGGAGTGGCCGAGGTGGGTGCACATCACACGAGGATGAATGAGGCCGAGCAGCCGAGGTGGGTGCACATCACACGAGGATGAATGAGGCGGAGCGGCCGAGGTGGGTGCACATCACACGAGGATGAATGAGGCGGAGCGGCCGAGGTGGGTGCACATCACACGAGGATGAATGAGGCGGAGCGGCCGAGGTGGGTGCACATCACACGAGGATGAATGAGGCGGAGCGGCCGAGGTGGGTGCACATCACACGAGGATGAATGAGGCGAGCGGCCGAGGTGGGTGCACATCACACGAGGATGAATGAGGCGGAGCGGCCGAGGTGGGTGCACATCACACGAGGATGAATGAGGCCGAGCGGCCGAGGTGGGTGCACATCACACGAGGATGAATGAGGCGGAGCGGCCGAGGTGGGTGCACATCACACGAGGATGAATGAGGCGGAGCGGCCGAGGTGGGTGCACATCACACGAGGATGAATGAGGCCGAGCGGCCGAGGTGGGTGCACATCACACGAGGATGAATGAGGCCGAGCGGCCGAGGCGGGTGCATGTCCCACGAGGATGAATGAGGCGGAGCGGCCGAGGTGGGTGCACATCACACGAGGATGAATAAGGCGGAGCGGCCGAGGTGGGTGCGTGTCACACGAGGATGAATGAGGCCGAGCGGCCGAGGCGGGTGCACATCACACGAGGATGAATGAGGCGGAGCGGCCGAGGTGGGTGCACATCACACGAGGATGAATGAGGCGGAGCGGCCGAGGTGGGTGCGTGTCACACGAGGATGAATGAGGCCGAGCGGCCGAGGCGGGTGCACATCACATGAGGATGAATGAGGCCGAGCGGCCGAGGTGGGTGCACATCACACGAGGATGAATGAGGCCGAGCGGCCGAGGTGGGTGCACATCACACGAGGATGAATGAGGCGGAGCAGCCGAGGTGGGTGCACGTCACACGGGCGTGAATGAGGCGGAGCAGCCGAGGTGGGTGTGTGTCACACGAGGATGAATGAGGCGGAGCGGCCGAGGCGGGTGCACATCACACGAGGATGAATGAGGCCGAGCGGCCGAGGTGGGTGCGTGTCACACGAGGATGAATGAGGCCGAGCGGCCAAGGTGGGTGCGTGTCACACGAGGATGAATGAGGCGGAGCGGCCGAGGTGGGTGCACGTCACACGAGGATGAATGAGGCGGAGCGGCCGAGGTGGGTGCACGTCACACGAGGATGAATGAGGCCGAGCGGCCGAGGTGGGTGCACGTCACACGAGGATGAATGAGGCGGAGCGGCCGAGGTGGGTGCACATCACACGAGGATGAATGAGGCGGAGCAGCCGAGGTGGGTGCACGTCACACGGGCGTGAATGAGGCGGAGCAGCCGAGGTGGGTGTGTGTCACACGAGGATGAATGAGGCGGAGCGGCTGAGGTGGGTGTGTCACACGAGGATGAATGAGGCCGAGCGGCCGAGGTGGGTGCGTGTCACACGAGGATGAATGAGGCCGAGCGGCCAAGGTGGGTGCGTGTCACACGAGGATGAATGAGGCGGAGCGGCCGAGGTGGGTGCACATCACACGAGGATGAATGAGGCGGAGCGGCCGAGGCGGGTGCACATCACACGAGGATGAATGAGGCCGAGCGGCTGAGGTGGGTGCGTGTCACACGAGGATGAATGAGGCCGAGCGGCCGAGGTGGGTGCGTGTCACACGAGGATGAATGAGGCCGAGCGGCCAAGGTGGGTGCGTGTCACACGAGGATGAATGAGGCGGAGCGGCCGAGGTGGGTGCACATCACACGAGGATGAATGAGGCCGAGCGGCCCAGGTGGGTGCACATCACACGAGGATGAATGAGGCGGAGCAGCCGAGGTGGGTGCACATCACACGAGGATGAATGAGGCGGAGCGGCCGAGGTGGGTGCACGTCACACGAGGATGAATGAGGCGGAGCGGCCGAGGTGGGTGCACATCACACGAGGATGAATGAGGCGGAGCGGCCGAGGTGGGTGCACATCACACGAGGATGAATGAGGCCGAGCGGCCGAGGTGGGTGCACATCACACGAGGATGAATGAGGCGGAGCGGCCGAGGTGGGTGCGTGTCACACGAGCATGAATGAGGCGGAGCGGCCGAGGCGGGTGCATGTCACATGAGCATGAATGAGGCCGAGCGGCCGAGGTGGGTGCGTTTCACACACGTGCGGGAGTGGCCCAGGTTTCCTCTGAGGTTATAGTTGTGGTCTGAGGTTTGCTGTCTGGTTGCTGCCGTGTGAATTCTTAAGCATCTGAAACGCGAGTAGGAATTCCATTCTCATCCTGAGGCCGTGAAGAGCACAGGCCCACCATGTGCCACCCTCCTCTCCTCTCCTCTCCCCTCCTCTCCCCTCCAGGGCCAGTGGCACTGGCTCTTACGGCTCTCAGAGGCCGTTCTGCACCCCCCTGGCCGTGTGCCTTTCTGCCCAAGGAGCCGCCGTCCCAGGCTGGGCGGCCGTGGACCCCTGTCCCCCAGCAGTGGCCCCATGGGCCCATTTCTAGACTCGCCCTGAGTGCTGCGGCGCCGCATGCGTCATTCGCCACCTGCTTTCTTTCTCAGCTGCACGCTTTCCAGGCTGACCGCATGGACGCCCGGAGATCGAGCACGCTCGGTTTAGTGTCTATGTTACCAAGGCAGTGCCTACACCAGGGATGCGTGTCTGGACCCCTGGTGGGCGATTGTGTTTCCAGGGACCTGTGCCTGCGTCTCCAGCCTCCTACCCTCTAGGTGGAGTCACTGGGCAGCCAATGCTCCCACCCCTCCAGGTGAGAGCCCCAGAGCCTTGGTGCACGGTACATGTGAGCCCCTCAGGGCATGACCCCTGCTCCCCAGCCCTCTCCAGCTCTGCAGCTGTGAAGGGGGTCCACAGGAGTGGGCAGGTTTCTGTTTTTTTTGGGTTTGCTTGTTTGTTTTGAGACAAAGTCTTGCTCTGTCACCCAGGCTGGAGTGCAGTGGCGCGATCTTGGCTCACTGCAACCTCCACCTTCCGGGTTCAAGTGATTCTCCTGCCGCAGCCTCCCAAGTAGCTGGGACTACAGGCATGCACCACCATGCCCGGCTAATTTTTATATTTTTAGTAGAGATGAGGTTTCACCACATTGGCCAGGCTGGTCTTGAACCCCTGACTTCAAGTGATCCGCCCGCCTTGGCTTCCCAAAGTGCTGGGATTACAGGCGTGAGCCACTGCGCCTGGCCAGTTTTTGTTTTTTAACCTATTAATGCAGTCTATTGAATGAGTTGGTTTTTGGACGTTAAACCAACCTTGCATTCCTGGCATAAATTCCACATGGTCGCTGTGTCTTATCTTTTTTATATGTTGCTGGATTCCAGTAATTTTTGCAACTGGATTCACAGAGAAGACACTGCTTGGTAGTTTTCTTGTGAGTCCTTTGTCTGATCTTGGTTTTAGGGCAATACGGGTCTGAAAGAACACATTGGGAAGTGTCCCTCCGTTTTTCTATTAGGGATAGTCTTCTTAAAGTATTTTTAAAAGTTTTGTTTTATAAATATGTAAAAACCTCCATGGTTACAAAGTGAACACTAACAAACCAGACATTTAGATAAGTCCGGGTTCTGTCCCTGTGTGCTGTTTCTCCACCGAGGTAATAGTTTCCACAGCTTTGGTTTACCCTCTTATTGTTATTTTAGCTTTTAATATGAGCAACTACGTACAAATATGTGTATGAGTATGAACATACATACTTCTTGCATTTCTTAGAGAAAAATTAGTGTACTCTTTTACACTTGGGTATTTGTTTTTGCTAAGTCAGTCCATATTTGTAGAGGTGTCCCTGTCTTGCACGGCAGTGTGGGGCCATGAAAGCACCAGATAAGTCAAGTCACAACCATGGAAAACCATCTTCCAGGAAAAATTAGGATCCTTCTATAATCATTTTTGTTGAAATATTAGAAACTTGCTTACAGTTGGTTGCAAACATGTAAAGAACTAATGTTTACCTAGTATGCTGTAATTTAAAACACCAGGAACATTAAGAATTGTTTTATCTCTCAGTAAAAACTTGCCAAAAGTAGTTACAGCAGTGCCATCTCCTTGTCCCGTGTGGAGTGAGCCCCTGCTCCATGCCCTGGCAGACTCACTCATCTTTACACGCCTTGCTCAGCTTCCGTGTTTTATCCTTGGTGCTCTTGAAGTTGTGGGGTATCTTTGAGAGTTCCTTCACTGGGAAGTCTCTTTGCTGGCATTCCGTCTGCTGGGGCACCTTCATCCTTTTCAGTACAGCCTCCATTGTGTTGAGAACTCACCCTCGCCGAGTGCGCCCGGCTCCACCCACAGGGTCTCTGCGCGCCTCCGACTGGGTCAGTCACCTCTTTTGCAGCTCACGTGCTGCGTCTGCTTCGGGTCCTACAAAGCCACTTGCGCAGCGCAGTGAGGTTCCTGCGTGGGACCCACATATTCTCCTCGGTGCTTTCTGCCACGGCGCCCACCCTGCCCCACCGCGGTGCTTCCCTGCCTCGGCGCCCCCACCCCCACCCCCCACAGTGTTTCCATGGCACCTGGTTCTCACGTGCGCGCTTCATGTCGTTTTCCCTCCAGGACTCAGCTCTTGGCGTGACCTTGCTTCCACGCACAGCGGCGGCGGCCTTGGTGACCGTCTAAGGTAGTCAGGCTTTAAGACTTGAAAGAACTTGGTCCGTTGGCTGGATGTCACGTTTGGTGGTAAAAACCAAGTTTTCTCATTGTCTTTGATGCCCCAGAGAAGCAGGGTGACCTGGGCGTGACCCAGCGGGGCAGGGGAGAGCTCTGAGACTGAACTTGTCTTGCTTGCAGTGTCTGCACCACTGGGAGTCCGAGGGACACCTCCACAGGCCCCCCTGTCCGTGCACGCACCGACCCGGCCCTGCAGGCGGAGAGCATGGTGCTCGGGCACCCACGGTGACCGTGGGCAGAGGCCAGCGGGGTGTGCACTTTCGTGACTTAATGCACCTGCGCTGTGGCAGCGGAACCCTGTGAGCGTCCAGCATGTGCGGGGGCCGCAGGCAAACTTCAGCTCCCCCGAAAGGCTGCCGAGCCTGTCTCGGTGGCACCCAGCTCGCCGCCAGGTGCAGGTGTCCTTCCACGTCTCCATCGTGTGCCTTTGGGACGGTTTTCTGTGAGCCGGGCCCCCGGCCCAGGGGACGAACGAGTAGGGGTATCGCTGGCATCATCAGGCTTCCCCGCGTAAGGCCCGCGCCGTCTCGAATTCTCCCCGTAGCGTGAGTGAGTGAGTGAGTTGTCAGGCGTGTGGAGTTTGGCCGGCGGCTGCTTGAGAACTCAGTCTGCGGGGACTTTACCTGATGAGGGGGTTCCCCCGTGGATCTTAGCCGTGGCTGTGCAGTGAGGTCCCTGTGTGTCTTCTCCTGTTTCGGTTGTTCCCGTCTGCGGTGTGAGTCACGGCTGGCGTCATACGTTATTTCCTCCCTTTCATCATCTTCACTCCTCTGTTTTCTCTGAAGCCCTTTGAGGAAGGATTATCAGCTCCTTCACCTCCACCCAAACTCCACCCCTCAGCTGCCCCCACAGGAAAACACTTTTTTCTCTGTTAATTTCCTTCAAACGTCGTTGGCTAATTGAAGGTTTTCATTTATTGAGACTATTTTGATGATTTACGTTTTTTCTAAAACAATTTTTTGCATAACTTAGAAATTTATTGCTCTAAAGCTTTTCTTTGTCTTGTACGATTTAAAAAATCTTTATCGTATCTGCATCATATAGACACTTTTTCTTTTTTTTTTTTTTTTTTTTTTTGAGATGGAGTCTCGCTCTGTCGCCCAGGCTGGAGTGCAGTGGCGCTATCTCAGCTCACTGCAAGCTCCGCCTCCCGGGTTCTGGCCATTCTCCTGCCTCAGCCTCTCCGAGTAGCTGGGACTACAGGCACCCGCCACCACGCCCGGCTAATTTTTTTTGTATTTTTAGTAGAGACGGGGTTTCACCGTGGTCTCGATCTCCTGACCTTGTGATCCTCCCGCCTCGGCCTCCCAAAGTGCTGGGATTACAAGCGTGAGCCACCGCGCCCGGCCATAGACACTTTTTCTTGACAGAATCATCTGTTTCTGGCTCCTTTCTTGATCCGTCATGCTACGGACTAACATATATCTCAGTAAGCAGCTGTCAGTGTTACAGATTATTTCAGTTCTTTCTCTCATGAATTTCTCCAGTCATCTTTTTTACATACACTTCTTTCTGTCATTTTTTTCTAGTTTGTTGAATATTTTGTTTTGTCAGCTGTATTCTGATATAATTACACACACTAAGATTCACCAATTTTAAGTGTACAGTTTGATCCCTTTTGGTAAAGCACACACCTGGGTATCCACCCCCACAGGCAGGACCGGTCGTTTGTCGCCTGCCCCGGGTTTCCCCCGTGCCTCCTTTTGCACCTCATCACTCCCCCTCTTTTCTCCCCGGCCCAGGCCAGCCACAGATGTGCTTCCGGACACTGTAGTTTTGCCTCTTAGAATTTCACACGAGGACTCGTGGAGTATTTTGTCTGTGGTTTCTGACTTCTTCCTGGCTGCATCTTTTTTTTATTTTTAAGTTTATTTTGAATGGACAAGTAATATTTGTATATATAGGGTACAGCGAGATGTTTCTCTATGTGTGTGTTGAGGATTGATTAAATCCTGTGGTGTGGATACTGTGGGGCTCGCCATGTGGCTGGCAGGGTGTGGTTACCGTGGGGCTCACTGTGTGTCTGGCAGGGTGTGGATACTGTGGAGCTCGCGTGTGGCTGGCCAGGGCGTGGATACTGTGGGGCTGGCTGTGCCCTGGCCATATGGGCAGCTCTTTCTATCACTGAGTAGCTTCTGCTGCATGTGTGCTCCATCTCTCCCCTGTTCCGGGGTCGATAGACGTCTGGTTGTTTTGGGTTTTGCCTCTTGTGAGTGAAGCTGCTCTGTGTCTGTGCACTGATTTATGCAGATGTGCTTGTGTTTTCCTGAGGTGATCAGTACCACAGAGGTGAGCTCTGCCTCATCTGGTGGCCACATGTTTAGTTTTGTAAGAAGATGTAAAACTGCTTCCAGGGCCCGGGCACGGTGGCTCGCTCCACTAATCCCAGCACTTTGGGAGGCCGAGGCGGGTGAATCACCTGAGGTCGGGAGTTCGAGGCCAGCCTGGCCAACATGGTGAAACCCCCATCTCTACTAAAAATAGAAAAATTAGCCAGGTGTGGTGGCAGGCGCCTGTAATCCCAGCTACTCGGGAGGCTGAGGCAGGAGAATCACTCGAACCCGGGAGGTGGAGGTTGCAGTGAGCCGAGATCGCACCACTGCACTCCAGCCTGGGCAACTAAGCAAGACTGTGTCTCCAGGCAAAAAAAAACAAAAAAACCTGCTTCCGGGGTGTCCCTGAGTGCATTTCCAGGCAGCAGCATTGGGGGACCCACTGCGGGCACGTGGCCTCACGCTTTGCCTTTAGCCGTTCTGTGCGTGTGCGTCTGTGTGTGTGCAGGTGTCCCGTCCTGGCTGTGCTCATTTCCCTGATGTACGTGTTGTGACCACCTTACGTGTTCTTTCTCATCAGTTTGTCTTTTTTTCATTTTGGGGCAGCTCTGTTGAGATATAACTGATGTGGGATACATGGCACGTGTTGAAGGTGCCGTTCAATGAGCTTCGACGTCCGTACCCGCCCATGAAACCATCCACACCACCAAGACGATAGGCGTCCCTGCATCCTTGCACTTGAACCGGAACGTGCGCTGGACTTTGCTGCTTTCTGATGCGCCCCTGCCCTCATCCCACACTACCTCAGGCTCCCTTTGTGTCAATATAGATTAGCCGGAATTTTCTAGAATTTTACATAAACAGAATCAGACAGCAGGCACTTTTTTTATTATGGTAAAATTCACATAACAGAATTCACCATTGTAACCATTTGGAGCACAGAACTCGGAGACGTTTGTTACATATACAGCATGGCGTTCCGTGCGCGTGTGCAGAGGCCGGATTGCGTGGCGTTCCATGTGTATGTGCAGAGGGCCAGATCGCGTGGCGTTCCGTGGGCGTGTGCAGAGGGCCAGATTGCGTGGCGTTCCGCGTGCGTGTGCAGAGGCCGGATCGCGTGGCGTTCCGCGTGCGTGTGCAGAGGCCGGATCGCGTGGCGTTCCGCGTGCGTGTGCAGAGGCCGGATCGCGTGGCGTTCCGCGTGCGTGTGCAGAGGCCGGATCGCGTGGCGTTCCGCGTGCGTGTGCAGAGGCCGGATCGCGTGGCGTTCCGCGTGCGTGTGCAGAGGCCGGATCGCGTGGCGTTCCGCGTGCGTGTGCAGAGGCCGGATCGCGTGGGCGTTCCGCGTGCGTGTGCAGAGGGCCAGATCGCGTGGCGTTCCGCGTGCGTGTGCAGAGGCCGGATCGCGTGGCGTTCCGCGTGCGTGTGCAGAGGCCGGATCGCGTGGCGTTCTGCGTGCGTGTGCAGAGGGCCGGATCGCGTGGCATTCCGGGTGCGTGTGCAGAGGGCCAGATCGCGTGGCGTTCCATGTGCGTGTGCAGAGGCCGGATCGCGTGGCGTTCCATGTGCGTGTGCAGTTCCACTTCCGGCTTTCTGAGGAACCTGCACGCTGTCTTCCCGAGTGGCTGCACCGTTGTTCGTTCCCACCATGTGAATTTTAGACCCGGCCCCTCCATTGCTACGACAGCGTGCTGGGATCGCATCGGCATCCTGTTGACTTCAGATTAACTTGGAAGAATCTTGACCACATGGAGGCTTCCGTGTCATGAACGCGGTCCTGCTCTCAGCGCAGTGCTGGAGAGCCGTGGAGAGCACGCCCCTTCCCTCCTCGGGCTCAAGTCGTCCCTGACACAGCGGCCCTGCCTGGCGTCCTTCATCACACTCAGGAGGCGCCTTCCCTTTCGTTTCCTCGTTTGTTTGTTTTTTTTTGAGACGGGTTCTCACTCTGCCCCCCGGCTGGTGTGCAGTGGCATGATCTCAGTTCACTGCAGCCTCGATCACCTGGGCTCCGGTGATCCACCCACCTCAGCCCTCCCGAGTAGCCGTGACTACTGGCACCCGCCGTCACACCTGGCTGATTTTTTCTTTTTTTGTAGAGACAGGGTTCTGCTGTGTTAAACAGCCCAGGCTGGTCTGGAACTCCTGGGCCGGAAGGGTCCTCTGGCCTCAGCCTCTCAAAGTGCTGGGATGATGACAGGCATGAGCCACCACGCCAGGCCTCAGTTTTACTGTTTAAAATTCTAAGTGTGCCTGGAAGTTTGTCCAGTATTCTGGACGTGTATTTCTGCATGTATTGAGGGGGCAGTGAGGTTTTCCTTTGGTCCTGTAAAAGGTGAATGGACCTGACTGACGTCTGAGTGTGAAGGCAGCCCCGGTCCCTGGGTGAGCCCCCGGTCCCTGGTCCACTGCGGCGTGTCACGCTTCTCCTATGCATTAGCTGTGCATTGCCCGGCCATGCAGGGGTTGTGTCCGCAGTCATGAAGGACTGGTCTTGACCTGACTGACGTCTGAGTGTGAAGGCAGCCCTGGTCTTTGGGTGAGCCCCCGGTCCCTGGATGAGGCCCCGGTCCCTGGATGAGCCCCCGGTCCCTGGATGAGCCCCCGGTCCCTGGGTGAGCCCCCGGTCTTTGGGTGAGCCCCTGGTCCCTGGATGAGCCCCGGTCCCTGGATGAGCCCCGGTCCCTGGATGAGCCCCGGTCCCTGGGTGAGCCCCGGTCTTGGGTGAGCGCCAGTCTTTGGGTGAGCCCCCGGTCCCTGGGTGAGCCCCCGGTTCCTGGGTGAGCCCCAGTCCTGGGTGAGCCCTGGTCTTTGGGTGAGCCCCCGGTCCTGGGTGAGCCCGGTCTTTGGGTGAGCCCCGGTCTTTGGGTGAGCCCCGGTCCCTGGGTGAGCCCCGGTCTTTGGGTGAGCGCCGGTCTTTGGGTGAGCCCCCGGTCCCTGGGTGAGCGCCGGTCTTTGGGTGAGCCCCGGTCTTTGGGTGAGCGCCGGTCTTTGGGTGAGCCCCCGGTCTTTGGGTGAGCGCCGGTCTTGGGTGAGCCCCGGTCCCTGGATGAGCCCCGGTCCCTGGGTGAGCCCCGGTCTTTGGGTGAGCCCCCGGTCCCTGGATGAGCCCCCGGTCCCTGGGTGAGCCCCAGTCTTTGGGTGAGCCCCGGTCTTTGGGTGAGCCCCCGGTCCCTGGATGAGCCCCGGTCCCTGGGTGAGCCCCCGGTCTTTGGGCGGTCTGGGTGAGCCCCCGGTCTTTGGGTGAGCCCCCGGTCCCTGGGTGAGCCCCAGTCTTTGGGTGAGCCCCTGGTCCTGGGTGAGCCCCCAGTTCCTGGGTGAGCCCCCGGTCTTTGGGTGAGCCCCCGGTCCCTGGGTGAGCCCCCGGTCTTTGGGTGAGCCCCCGGTCCTGGGTGAGCCCTGGTCTTTCGGTGAGCCCCCGGTCCCTGGGTGAGCCCCCAGTCTTTGGGTGAGCCCCCGGCCCCTGGTCCCTGGTCCACCACACAGTGTCACACTTCTCCTATGTGTTGGGCCCACATTGCCAGGCCTTGCAGTGGTTGCGTCTGCGCTCGTGAAGGACAGGCCTGCGGTCTCCTTTTCTTGTGATAGCTTTGGTCTGGTTTAGCATCGGCGGGGGATGCTGGCATCGGGGAGTGGCCTGGAAAATGTCCCTTAGAATTCACTTTTCTGGAGCCATTTGTTTAGAAAGGGTGTTATTTTTATTTGAATGTTTGGTAGAACTCATCAGTGAAGCCATTTGGGACAGAGTTTTCTCTGTGGGAAGGTTTTTAACGACAGCGTGAATTGTTTCAATAGACACAGGCTGTCTGTATCTTTTTTTTCTTTTTCTTTTTCTTTTTTTGAGACAGGGTCTTGCTATGTTGCCCAGGCTGGAATGCACTGGCGCCATCTGAATTCACTGCAACCTCCACCTCCTGGGTTCAAGCAATTCTCCTGCCTCAGCCTCCTGAGTAGCTGGGATTACAGGCATGCGCCACCACGCCCAGCTAATTTGTGTATTTTTAGGAAAGACGGGGTTTCACCATGTTGGCCATGCTGGTCTCAAACTCTTGACCTCAGGTGATCTGCCCGCCTCGGCGTCTCAAAGTGCTGGGATGACAGGCGTGAGCCACCGCGCCCGGCCACTGCCACCCACTTTTAAACCATCGGATCTCACAAGAACTCAGTATTACGAGAGCAGCAAGGGGGCCGTCCACCCTCATCACCCAGTCACCCCCCAGCAGAGCCCTGCTCCAACACTCAGGATCACAGTTCCCCATGAGACTTGGGTGGGGGCTTCGAGCCAGAGGCCACCACTGGTTCATGACCCTGAAGACTCCTCCGGCTCCGCGATGTCATGTGCTCACGTAGCCCGGCAGCGTTTTCATATCTTCACGTTTCTGCAGATCGTCCTCATGTCCTGTCACCTGCCGAGGAAGTCGTGCTGAAATTGCCAGCCGTGCTTGTGTGTCCTCCTTTCTCCTCCCACACCCGTTGGTCGGTGTCGGCGTGCCCTGTGCGAGCGTAGATGCTCGGGACTCGTCCGCCTCGCGAGTCCCCCCCGCAGCAGCACCATCACGTGGGCCTTGGGGCCGGTGGTGTTTCCTGCTTAGGGAGAGCTACTTTGAGGTCAGCAGAGCCATCGTGGAATAGGAATCAGCAGTACACGGGCAGACGGTCCACACAGAGCAAGGTGTGTGAGTCCCGTGTGCGTGTGCTGAGCGAGGGAAGCCAGGCCTAAAACTCTGCAGATGGCAGGGTCCCATTGCCGTGTCCTGGAAAAGCTGAACCAGAGCCACAGGGAGGAGGCCTGGGGGCCGTCGCCGTAGCTGCGTGCGGAGGGGCGGAAGGGACTGTCAGGGCTGGCGGCCTCGCTCCCTGTCCCGGCTGTGCGGGCGGGCGTGCCGCTCCGTTCCCTGGCCCCATAAGGAGTCGGTCTTTCCGTGTGTCGATCATGAAAAGACTTTTAAAAGTCAAATCAGGTTATCTGATGTTTCATTCCCTTTCCGATAAGGGTTTTGTAACATTCAGGTAAAACTGCTTATTTTTTTAAATGATGAGCTAATTCGTTTGGAGGTAATTTTCGGGTTTGGTGTGGTGGGGGGACTGTGTGCCCAGCACTCCCACGCTCAGTTCTCATCCCCCAGACGCCAGGGATGCAGCTGTCTCCGGTTGCAGTGTCATGCCTGTAGTCCCAGCATTTTGAGAGGCCAAGGCGGGAGGATCGCTTGAGGCCAAGGGTTCCAGACCAGCCTGGGCAACATAGTGAGACTTCACTGTAGAAATTTTTAAAATTACCCAGGCATGATAGCGCGCACCTGTGGTCCCAGCTACTTGGGAGGCTAAGGTGGGAGGATTGCTTGAGCCCGTGAAGTTGAGACCGCACTGAGCTGTGATCACACACTGCACTCCAGCCTGGGCAACAGCAAGACCGTGACTCAAAAACAAAAAAGGGATCACCCTGTAGCTAACCTGTAGGACTGGATACATTTGACTCCAGCCTGTAGGTCTGGATACATCTGACTCTAGCCTGTAGGTCTGGATACATTTGACTGCAGCCTGTAGGTCTGGATACATCTGACTCCAGCCTGTAGGACTCCGTACATCTGACTCCGGCCTGTAGGATTCGGTACATCTGACTCCGGCCTGTAGGACTCGGTACATCTGACTCCGGCCTGTAGGACTCGGTACATCTGACTCCGGCCTGTAGGACTGGATACATCTGACTCCGGCCTGTAGGTCTGGGTACATCTGACTCCGGCCTGTAGGACTGGGTACATCTGACTCCAGCCTGTAGGTCTGGGTACATCTGACTCCGGCCTGTAGGACTGGATACATCTGACTCCGGCCTGTAGGACTGGGTACATCTGACTCCGGCCTGTAGGACTCAGTACATCTGACTCCGGCCTGTAGGACTGGGTACATCTGACTCCAGCCTGTAGGTCTGGGTACATCTGACTCCGGCCTGTAGGACTGGATACATCTGACTCCGGCCTGTAGGACTGGGTACATCTGACTCCGGCCTGTAGGACTGGATACATCTGACTCCGGCCTGTAGGACTGGGTACATCTGACTCCGGCCTGTAGGACTGGGTACATCTGACTCCAGCCTGTAGGTCTGGGTACATCTGACTCCAGCCTGTAGGTCTGGGTACATCTGACTCCAGCCTGTAGGACTGGTACATCTGACTCCAGCCTGTAGGACTGGGTACATCTGACTCCAGCCTGTAGGACTGGGTACATCTGACTCCGGCCTGTAGGACTGGTACATCTGAGGTCTGGATACATCTGACTCCAGCCTGTAGGACTGGGTACATCTGACTCCAGCCTGTAGGACTGGGTACATCTGACTCCGGCCTGTAGGTCTGGATACATCTGACTCCGGCCTGTAGGTCTGGGTACATCTGACTCCGGCCTGTAGGTCTGGGTACATCTGCCTCCGGCCTGTAGGACTGGATACATCTGACTCCAGCCTGTAGGACTGGGTACATCTGACTCCGGCCTGTAGGACTGGGTACATCTGACTCCGGCCTGTAGGACTGGGTACATCTGACTCCGGCCTGTAGGTCTGGGTACATCTGACTCCGGCCTGTAGGTCTGGGTACATCTGACTCCAGCCTGTAGGACTCGGTACATCTGACTCCAGCCTGTAGGACTGGGTACATCTGACTCCAGCCTGTAGGTCTGGGTACATCTGACTCCAGCCTGTAGGTCTGGGTACATCTGACTCCAGCCTGTAGGACTCGGTACATCTGACTCCAGCCTGTAGGACTGGGTACATCTGACTCCAGCCTGTAGGACTGGGTACATCTGACTCCGGCCTGTAGGTCTGGATACATCTGACTCCGGCCTGTAGGTCTGGGTACATCTGACTCCGGCCTGTAGGTCTGGGTACATCTGCCTCCGGCCTGTAGGACTGGATACATCTGACTCCAGCCTGTAGGACTCGGTACGTCTGACTCCAGCCTGTAGGACTGGGTACATCTGACTCCGGCCTGTAGGTCTGGGTACGTCTGACTCCGGCCTGTAGGTCTGGATACATCTGACTCCAGCCTGTAGGACTGGGTACATCTGACTCCGGCCTGTAGGTCTGGATAGATTTGATGCTCCATCCCTGCCACTGGGTCATTACGGCGTGTCTTGCACAGAGTGAGGAGCACAGATGTGAAGGCTCACACATCCCCCCATCCCTGGGTGTTGAGTGCTTGAAATCTGCACGGCCCGTGAGCCAGAACCGTCTGATGAGGTCAAAAGCGTGGGACTAGCACCAGCCCGAGGGCCCAGGGGTGCACCAGTGCTGCACCCAGCTCATTCCAGGGCACCCTTCCTGGTAGCCAGGGCTGAGCTCCATCAGGATCCTCGTCACGGGAGCTGGCACGTGCCTGTGCGTCCTGCAGGGCCTGGCCCCTCCCGCTCCACACGGCTGCCTTCGAGTCACCCACAGGGGCACCGGAGAGAGTCCTTTCCCACAACTGCACTGCACTCCCCGCTATGGCACACCGCCCCCTCCGCAGTCCCCCACGCCCTCCGTGGTCACTCCCGCCCTGCACCTGTCAGGCCGACTCTGCCACCGTTTATTCCCTCAGTCCCTGCTCTGGCGTCCGGCTCCTCTCCCCTGGAGCACCGTGAATCAAGCAGCCGACGTCCCATCCGTGCAGGCTGTCACGGGCACGGGCCCTCTTCCCACTGGGGTGCTTCTGAGAGGACGGATGTCCTGGCTGGCCCACAAGGTTTTATGCTCAGCCGCCCTGTGAGCCGCTTTCCCGGCAGCTGCGCAGTGTCCCAGTTCCCCCAGCAACGCCGAGGACACCCAGCTGCCTGGCAGCCTTGCGGGACCTGGCGTCTTCCGTCCTTTTTGTCTCAGCCGCGCGTGTCATGTTCTTGTTCTCTCCGTGCCCCGTGAACCCTGCCCTCGCCAGCGCCACTACTGGGCGCTTCACCTTGTCTGCGGCCGTCGTGCGCCCCTCTCTGGAGGGGGCAGTGCACGTGCAGGCTGTGAAGGGTTCGGGCCTCTTTCTCACTGATGCTTAAAATTCTGCCTCTGAGTCCCTTGTCAGAATCTCGCCTTGCAGAGACACTTCTCCCTCTGTGTCTTGTCCTGGCATTGTATTCACCGTGCCGGTAGCTGACCCTGAGTCCTGTGCTGGGGCGGTGCAGCAGGCCACTCTCTTCCTTCAGGGAGTGCACGTGTGTCCCGTGAAAGAAACCTTGGCTGCGGCACAGCCATGCAGCGTCCCTCGCTTCCTTCCAGGAGGGCCGCTGTTTGGCCTTTCACCCTTTGGGCTGGGATGCCCTGTATTCAGTTTGTGTGAAGTGGGTTTGCCTGTGGATATTCCACGGGGCTCTGTCCCAACTCACTTCCTTCCCTTGCTCCCTTCGGCTGCCAGTGCCTGACGGAGACTGATTCTTCATTACTCTGACTTTACAGGAAGGGTTGAAACCGGGCGGTGGGACTTACATCCACCAACTTGGTCCCCCTGTGAGTTCTTTTGTGTTCCCTGGTAAGTTTTCACGAGCCTGTCCGTGTATACTACAAACCCCAAAACATCAAGCCCTCGATGCATGTGGGTGGGGATCGCGTGGACTCTGTGGGCGGGGATCGCGTGGACTCTGTGGGCGGGGATTGCGTGGACTCTGGGCGGGGAGATCGCATGGACTCTGGGCGGGGATCACGTGGACTCAGGGCAGGGATTGCGTGGACTCTGTGGGCGGGGATGGCGTGGACTCTGTGGGCGGGGATCGCGTGGACTCTGTGGGCGGGGATCGCGAGGACTCTGGGCGGGGATCGCGTGGACTCTGTGGGTGGGGATCGCGTGGACTCGGGGTCAACAGAGTCGTCTGGAAGAAACTGCAGCCTGTGAACTCAGCAGTGAGGTCCACCTCACCACGTTTAGGTCTTTGATTTCACCCAGCCGGGCCCTGCAGTTTGCTTTGTAGACACTGTGTGTGATTTTTGTTCCATTGTTTCGTAGGTTGATTTTTAATGCTCTTGATAGATGGCATTTATTGAAGATTTTATTTTCTAGTTGTTTGTTGTCAGTATATTGAAATAATTTATTTTTGCATATTGTCCTTGGACCCAGCAACTTGCTGAAGATACTTATTAATTCCCGTATTTGGTAAGCGTTTGGATTGTCTACACAGTGTGTTGCTTGTGAATTATGACAGTTCTGCTTCTTCCTCTGCCTCGCGGCATCTTTCAGCCTTTCTCTTGCCTGCTGCCCTGGCTCGGCCGTCCAGGCGGCCTTGGTGGTGACACTGTCCTCTTGTTTCCAGCACAGGGAGGAAGTGTTCGTGTGTCATCGCTGTCTGAGCAGCTGGGGTGTTTCGTAGAGGCCCTTTGTCTTAGAGCATTCAGGCTGCTGTCACGAAACTCCATAGCCCGGGCAGCTCGTCACCAGCAGACATTTACTGTTCACAGGTCTGCAGGCTGGAAGATCACGGTGTGGCAAAGCGGTGCCTGGTTCATCAACGGCCCGCTGTGTCCTCACAGGGTGGAAGGGGTGAGGGAGCTCTCTGGGGTCCCTTAGAAGGGGACTCACCGTATTCGTGAGGCCCCACCTCCCAACACCATCGCCTTGGGGGAGAGGATTTCTTGGGGACCCAGGCATTCACGCCATAGCACCCTTTATTAGAATAAGAGTGTCCCTCCTGATTCTGGTTTCCTGGTCTAGTAGTAGTATTAGATACTCCTGGTCATTATTACCGAGTTGCAATTGCTACTGTGTGTTCTGTGTGGGATTTCTGCCTCTGCTCTCCAGTGATAACTGGCCTGTGACTTCCTGTGTCCTTGACCGTGTACGGCCTGTGCCAGCCTCGGAACAGGCACTGGGAAACGCCCCTCGTTTTTATTCTCCAGGGGAACGCATGTGTGATTTCTTCCTTAAATGTTTGGTCGACTCATGGAGCAGCCTTTGGGGGCTGGAATTTTCTCGGTGAGACAGTTTTAAATTATGGATTCAATTTCTTGTAGAAACAGCCCTTTCAGATTTTCTGTTGTAGTTTATTTTTTGACTTGTTCTTCACGGAGTCTGTTTCAACAGTCATCTGACTTATAGACATAAAGTGATTCATGGGTATCCACTATCTGATGTTTGCAGGATCTGCGGTTACAGCTGACATGGCTAATTTTGTATTTTTAGTAGAGACGGGGTTTCATCATGTTGGCCAGGCTGGTCTCGAACTCCTGACCTCAGGTGATCCACCCGCCTCTGCCTCCTAAAGTGCTGGGATGACAGCCATGAACCACCGCGCCCAGCCAGAGTGAATTAATTTTTAAGAAATCTTTCAAATCATCGAATTTTGATTTTGTTGATTTTCTGTTACTATTTACTTTTTGTTCCATCTCTGCCATGTATTTGTTTCTTTGAGGTAGAAGAATGTAGATGATCGATCTTAAACTTTCCTTCCACACGCGTGTATTTAAGGTGTGAACTTGCCATAGCTCGCTGCTGTAGGTGTGTCCCATACATTCCATGAGATGTTTCCGTCGCTGTCCGATTCACCACATGGCCTGGCTGCCCGGGCCATTTATTCCCGCACTTACTGCTTCTCAGTATGTGCCGCTTGATTTCCAGACGCTGGGGATGCAGCCGCCTCTGGTTACAGTGCCCATGCGTGGTGTCTGTTCAGGGGAGACTGCGTGCCCGGCACTCCCACGCTCAGCTCTCATGACTGAGTTCGAAGGCTGGAGCGAAAGCCACGTTGAGTTTGCAGACGCCCAGACAGGCCTCGCTGAGTGTGCTGTGTGTCTCTGCAGCAGGGGGTCTCTGGGCAGCGTCGGTCAGGCGCGAGGTGCACAGCAGGAGCACGGGCATCCAGGCCCCGCTGACCGCCCACTCCTGCCCTCTGTGCCCCAGGCCTGCGGCTGCCCCCTCTACTGGAAGGCGCCGCTCTTCTATGGCGCCGGCGGGGAGCGCACGGGCTCCGTGTCCGTCCACAAGTTCGTCGCCATGTGGAGAAAGTGAGTCCCGGGCTGGGCAGGGTGCTGTGTTGGGAGGGCGGAGGCGTCCCCGGGTCCCCGTGGCTCCAGGATGGGTGCCCCCTGCGGCTGCCGCAGTGAGAGGAGAAACCCGCGTATGGGCACAGGCCTGGCCGTCGTGCGTGGCCACCTGCCACGTACCACGTGGAATACTATGCACGTGTTCCACCCTGCGTCTGCGGGGTCGAAGGCCACCCCCCTGTGAGGGTGGCGCCCAGTCATCTTGTCCTTCCAGAATCCTCCAGAACTGCCACGATGACGCGGCCAAGTTCGTCCATCTGCTCATGAGCCCCGGCTGCAACTACCTGGTGCAGGAGGACTTTGTCCCCTTCTTACAGGTGAGAGCCTGCGTCCACACTGCACGCCTCATCCCTCACGGGAGGGCCGGCGTCTACACTGCACACCTTATTACTCACGGGAGGGCCGGCGTCCACACTGCACGCCTCATCCCTCACGGGAGGGCCGGCGTCTGCACCGCACACCTTATTACTCACGGGAGGGCCGGCGTCTACACCGCACACCTTATCCCTCACGGGAGGGCCGGCGTCTACACCACACACCTTATTACTCACGGGAGGGCCGGCGTCTGCACCGCACACCTTATTACTCACGGGAGGGCCGGCGTCTACACCGCACGCCTCATCCCTCACGGGAGGGCCGGCGTCTACACCGCACACCTTATCCCTCACGGGAGGGCCGGCGTCTACACCGCACACCTTATTACTCACGGGAGGGCCGGCGCCTACACCGCACGCCTCATCCCTCACGGGAGGGCCGGCGTCTACACCGCACCCTTATCCCTCACGGGAGGGCCGGCGTCTACACCGCACACCTTATTACTCACGGGAGGGCCGGCGCCTACACCGCACGCCTCATCCCTCACGGGAGGGCTGGCGTCTACACCGCACACCTTATCCCTCACAATGGGGGGGAGGGGGACCGGCGTCTACACTGCACACCTCACGGGAGGGCCGGCGTCTACACCGCACACCTCACGGGAGGGCCGGCATCTACCCGGTGCGCCTCGTGTCCTCCCACCCGCAGGACGTGGTGAACACGCACCCGGGGCTCTCGTTCCTGAAGGAGGCGTCCGAGTTCCACTCGCGCTATATCACCACGGTGGGTCCCCAGCGGAGGGGCCGTCGGTTGCAGCGCGGGGCGGGGGTGTTTCTGCAGCGGCCGCCGCGGGGGCTTCTGCAGAGCAGGGCAGGCGGGGCCCGGGGGTCCTGAGCTTCCGGAGGGGGCGGCCGCGCCGTGGGACGGTCTGCACCCGCCCGGGAGCCCGGTGTTGGGGGGACTCTGGTTTTCCGGGGTGGCCGCGCCGCTTTCCCACCTGTCCTGGGCCCGCGTAGCTCGGGGACGTTCTCGGCCAGAGCCTCCCCGCTTTCCGCGGCCTGGGGCGGCCCCTCCTGCAGGGCCCTTCCCGCTGCTCCCACCCGTTCCCTGGCGGACTTCGTGCGGCTGGGACCAAGGCCGCGACCCTCTCCCGGCTCCGGTCTCCGTGCGGGGCGAGGCTCCTGGGGGTCTGCGCGCCCACCGCACTGACGGCGCCCCCGCAGGTCATCCAGCGGATCTTCTACGCCGTGAACCGGTCCTGGTCCGGCAGGATCACCTGCGCCGAGCTGCGGAGGAGCTCCTTCCTGCAGGTGCGCAGCGGCCCGGCCCGGCCCGGCTCGGCCCGGCTCTGCCGTCCCCCTTCCTCCCCCTCCCTCCCTCTCCCTGTCCCTCCCTCCCTCCCTCCCTCTCCCCGTCCCTCCCTCCCTCCCTCTCCCCGTCCCTCCCTCCCTCCCTCTCCCCGTCCCTCCCTCCCCTCTCCCCGTCCCTCCCTCCCTCTCCCCGTCCCTCCCTCCCTCTCCCGTCCCTCCCTCCCTCTCCCCGTCCCTCCCTCCCTCTCCCCGTCCCTCCCTCCCTCTCCCCTCCTCCCTCCCTCTCCCCTTCCCTCCCTCCCTCTCCCCGTCCCTCCCTCCCTCCCCCGTCCCTCCCTCCCTCCCCCGTCCCTCCCTCCCTCCCTCCCCCCGTCCCTCCCTCCCTCTCCCCTTCCTTCCCTCCCTCTCCCCTTCCTTCCCTCCCTCGCCCCCTCCTTCCCTCCCTCGCCCCTTCCTTCCCTCCCTCTCCCCCTCCCTCTCCCCCTCCCTCTCCCCGTCCCTCTCCCCGTCCCTCTCCCCCTCCCTCTCCCCGTCCCTCTCCCCTCCCTCTCCCCGTCCCTCTCCCCGTCCCTCTCCCCGTCCCTCTCCCCGTCCCTCTCCCCCTCTCTCTCCCCGTCCCTCTCCCCCTCCCTCTCTCTCCCCCTCCCTCTCTCTCCTCCTCCTTCCCTCCCCCTCCCCCCGCTCCCACCTCCACCACACCCCAGCCCACCCCAGGCCTGTGAGCACTGGGACTGCACCGCCTGCGCTTGGGGGTCCATGGTTGAGTAAGGAGGCCGGCGGGCGGGGGGGCTTACTGGGCACCATCCGGAGGGGGAGTTGAGCCCTGATTCCCCCAGAGCCACCCGCCACCCCCACGCTCGCCTAGGGAGCCGCCCCCGTGCTGGAGCTCCCCCCACCGCAGAGTTGCCCCCACTCGGAGCGCCCCCGGCCCCAGCGCCCCAGTCCCCACCACCCACGGAGCGGCCCCGCCCCGCCCAGCCTTCCCTGCCCGCGCTCAGGCCTCCCGGGTCCTTCGGCAGAATGTGGCGCTGCTGGAGGAGGAGGCGGACATCAACCAACTGACCGAATTCTTCTCCTACGAGCACTTCTATGTCATCTACTGCAAGTTCTGGGAGCTGGACACGGACCACGACCTGCTTATCGACGCGGACGACCTGGCGCGGCACAATGACCACGGTGCGCAGGGACAGAGGGGCGGGCGCGGCGCCGGGACACCGAGCACACCCTTCTCTCAGGGCCTCCCGGGTCTGCAGCTGCCTCTCCTTCCCCACTCCCCGCTCTGCGCTCTGTGCCTGCAGCTGCCTCTCCAGCTGCCTCTCCTTCCCCACTGCCCGCTCTTGTGTCCCCGTGTGCGCCTCTGCCTGCGGGCGTCTTCAGGGTCAGTGTGGGCCGCTGGTCCTGAGGCTGGGACAGCCGCACCCGGGCCCGAGGGCCAGCAACGCTGTGGGGCTTCATTGTTAACACCCGAGCAAGGGCCGCAGACCAGACGCCTTCCCTCAGGAGCTCCCGGTTCCAGGTTCCAGCCCCGAAGGCCTGCAGCAGTTTCCATCCCAGACTAGGTGGAGCCCCAGGTTTAGACGTGGTCAAATATCTGCGCGGAGCCGGTGCCTCCCAGGTGCCCTCACGGCAGCCACCACCTCCCGGCTCCTCTAAGAGTCATGGACACTTCCAGGAACTCAAACCGCCTGTGGCCTGAGGGGCTTGAGTTTTCTAAAGGGTTAAAGTGTTTTTCCCCCAAAAAAACCATGTGACCAAGACTATTTCCGAATTACGGTGGCATCTGTTGTGTGTGGTCAGCTCACATTCCTGGTTCCCCGAACGTGCGCTCCACCCATCTGCGTCTCCCGGGGCTGGTCCTGGGTCGCTTGGCCGCAGTAGATCCCCGCGTCGGACGCGCACCTGAGCAGACGTAGCATTCCCTGGATTTGTCCTGCACTCAGTTCAGGGAGCCACCTACGCCCTGGGCACCCTGAGCACAGCTCCACAGTGCCGGCCCGTGTGGCCCGAGCCAGCGCTTGCACAGCTGGGAATCTGCCCAGAACCAGGCACTCACTGTCCCTGTGAACCCCTGGCCCGGCCCCATCTTTCCGTGCTCCTGTGGAACCCACTCTCAGCCCCAGGGCAGGACGGTGTGTGTGCGGCCGGGCTGGGCTGTTTCGCACGCACTGCGGCCTGAAGCCGGGGCACCTTGGCTTGTGCGTCCCAGGGACACCGGTGACCGCAGGGATGGCCGCCCAGGCTGCGGGACCTTGTGGCCACCTGAGCTGAAGGCGACGGTGCCTTCACTCTTGCCTCTTGTTAGTGAAGTTTTGGTTGAAACGTGTTTGTTTTCGTGATTGCACTCGAGGTCTCTCTCTCCCTCTGGAAGCTGAACCTTTGAGGCCTGAATGTTCTGCTCTTTACAGCTCGGTCTTGGAACCGTGCTCAGCTTTGCGCTCTGTGGATTTCACGCTGGACTGGGCTCTGCTCGACGGGAAAGGGTGGTGGGCACCCAGGAGGGGCCTGTGCAGGGGCATCGGAGCCCCGGGGCCCTCCCAGACCCAGGCCTCCTCTCAGCACTTCAGTCCCCACCGCATCCAGCCTCGGCTCGGGGGGTGGTGACGTCGGGGCCCAGGCACGGTGCGGGCTGCCCATCAACCCCATTCCTTTCCAGCCATTTCCACCAAGATGATCGACAGGATCTTCTCGGGAGCGGTCACACGGTACGTACGGCTCAGGTGCCTGGCGGCAGCCATTGCCCCACGAGGACCCGGTCCCTCTCCTCATCATTGCCTGACATGAGCTTGTCGTGTCCCGACAGCGAGTGGCCGTCACCCCAGGCCCTGAGGGGGGAGCACGTGTCTCTGTCACGTGAAACCCTAGTGTGGTGGGGGGGGGGCCTGTGAAGCTGTCCCTGACATGCCTCTTCGTCTCTCCATCCTGGCCTTGGATCTAGAGGCAGAAAAGTGCAGAAGGAAGGGAAGATCAGCTACGCCGACTTTGTCTGGTTTTTGATCTCTGAGGAAGACAAAAAAACGCCGACCAGGTGGGTTCCTGCCGCGGCGCGTTCGTCCCGGTGGAGGAGCCGGGAGCCGCCCACGTGACGTGTGTCCCCAGGCGGATGCGTGTGCGCCTGGTGGGGGCTGCATGGGACAGGGGGACGCGTGCACACCTGGTGGGGGCTGCAGGGCACGGGGACGCGTGCATGCCTGGTGGGGGGCTGCTCCAGGGGCTGCAGGTCATGGGCTAGAAGGGCCCAGGGCAGGGGCTGACAGAGCTCGCCGTGCCGCAGCATCGAGTACTGGTTCCGCTGCATGGACCTGGACGGGGACGGCGCCCTGTCCATGTTCGAGCTCGAGTACTTCTACGAGGAGCAGTGCCAAAGGCTGGACAGCATGGCCATCGAGGCCCTGCCCTTCCAGGACTGCCTCTGCCAGATGCTGGACCTGGTCAAGCCGAGGACCGAAGGTGACGCCCCTTCGAAGGGTGAGGGGACGGACGGGAGAGGGGACGGCCCAGGGTGAGGGGACGGACGGGAGAAGGGACGGCCCAGGGTGAGGGGACGGACAGGAGAGGGGACGGCCCAGGGAGAGGGGATGGCCCAGGGAGAGGGGACGGACGGGAGAGGGGATGGCCCAGGGTGAGGGGACGGACGGGAGAGGGGACGGCCCAGGGTGAGGGGACAGACGGGAGAGGGGACGGCCCAGGGAGAGGGGGACGGCCCAGGGCGAGGGGACGGACGGGAGAGGGGACGGCCCAGGGCGAGGGGACGGACGGGAGAGGGGACGGCCCAGGGCGAGGGGACGGACGGGAGAGGGGACGGCCCAGGGCGAGGGGACGGACGGGAGAGGGGACGGCCCAGGGTGAGGGGACGGACGGGAGAGGGGACGGCCCAGGGTGAGGGGACAGACGGGAGAGGGGACGGCCCAGGGAGAGGGGACGGCCCAGGGCGAGGGGACGGACGGGAGAGGGGACGGCCCAGGGTGAGGGGACGGACGGGAGAGGGACAGCCCAGGGTGAGGGGACAGACGGGAGAGGGGACGGCCCAGGGAGAGGGGATGGCCCTGGGTGAAGGGACGTCCCCCTGTGAGGCACTGTCCCTGCTGCGAGGGGACACTGGGGGAGGGACACTCCTACTCTGAGTTTGTGACAAGGGCCAGCACCACAGGTGCGCAGTCTCATGGTGCAAGAACGTCCTATTCGGGGCGTCGACACCCCGAGGGTGACCTGGAGAACCCAGGGCCGGGGCTCACTGGGGACGTCGGATCCGGGCTGAGGGACCAGTTGCCACATTTGTGCTGATGCCGCACAAGGCGGTCCTCCCCTCTCACCTCCCTTCTCCCCCCCACCCCTGTTCCCCCCACACCATCGCCCCAGCTCCTCCCGCCCGCCCTGGTGCCCTCTAAGGCAAAGGAGAGCCCTCACCGTCCACGCCGCCTGGCTTCCTTCTGCACCTCAGAATCCAGCTCTGGGGCTTTCACTTTGGAAATGGCTCTGAAGCCCGGGCAGCGCCCTGCAGTCCTGCCCCTCCCTGGCCGTGGGGCTCCTCCCACTGCTCAGTGTCCCCGGGACACCATCCGGCCTCTGCCTGCACGGGGAGCTCCGTTCTCTGTAATTTCAGATCCAGAGCTGCCCCTGCTGGCCGTGCCTCCCTGCGCCTGCACCACGTCCCAGTTCACGCGTCCTTGGGGCACAGGTGGCCCCAGCTGCCTCCGCAACGTGGCCTCCCACGCCTCAGTTCCCACCCAGAACCAGGACACGCGTGTGTCCGCCTTTCACGTCAAACACGTGGCGTGAGAGCCCAGAGCTTCGTGCCGTGTCCTTAAGCACGTGTGACCGGACGCGCACACCCCACACGCAGGCCCCAAAGGTGAGGCCGGGCTCACACGCCTTGGACGCGCTTCCCTCCCCGCAGGGAAGATCACTCTGCAGGACCTGAAGCGCTGCAAGCTGGCCAACGTCTTCTTCGACACCTTCTTCAACATCGAGAAGTACCTCGACCACGAGCAGAAAGAGCAGATCTCCCTGCTCAGGGTGAGTGCGGCGGGCACGCGGGCTGGGCTGCGCCACGCCGTGTACGTAACGTGGGTGCTTCCTCCAGGACAGTGAC